>NC_072013.1:29149549-29309549 GCF_027791375.1 Indicator indicator
TCTCTTCGTCCTAGTGCTACAAACCCTTGTAGAAAGTCCCTCCTCAGCTTTTAGGTAGTCCTCATACAGCTACTAGAAGGCTGAAATAAGATCTCCACAGAGCCTTCTCTTTTCCAGGCTGAACAACCCCAACTCTCTCAGCCTGTCTACATAGGAGAGGTGCTCCTCTGATCATTTTTGGGGCCCACTCAATCAGGTCCATGTCTTTGTGTTGTTTTGAGGGCCCCTTCCACTGAAGCCACTGTAAATCCATTCTGCCAGGGCCAGGAGTAGAACTGGACCTAATTTGAGCTTTCATTTATTTTTTAACCTGCCACTCTCAAAACCAAAGCAAGTTCAACAGGAATTTTTCAGTAGAGCGTTTTGACACTAGAGCCAAAACCAAATCATGGAACAAATGAACTTCCTACCGCTCTTAGGAGAAGGCAGAGAAGGAATCTGGCAGTGTTAGCTGCAAGAAATCATAAAAATGTGGAGGAGGCAGTTGCACTGAATTATCATTGCTGTCATCTTCGGGGTCAGTACCAGCTGTTACAGCACCATCAATTGCTCAGATGTTTGCAGAATGGGACACACCATTCTCCCTTTTTTAAGTTAAAACAGGATTCATTCTGTTCAGTGATTTTACTTTTCAGCTCATTCTCTTCCCAGTGACAGCACTTCCCACAGTTAAAGGCATGTCTTCACACACAGTGTCTGGGTCTAGAAGTAACACTCAATGTTTATAGTTACTACCAAGGACTGGTATGCAGAAGGGCTCTTGCTTATACTTGCTTCTATGAAGACCAAGGTCACTGCTAAATCTTGTGTTCCATGTTGGGGTGCTGTAAAATAAAAGCACCTGTGGGGAGGAGCAGACAGGACAGGTGACCCCCTAACAAGGGATTCCATTCCATATACATCACATTTAGTATAAAGCTGAGGGATCATAAGTGTCAAGCTTTCCTCCTCAATGGATAGCTTCCAAAGAGGCTTCTGTCCATTTTGCTTTCCACTCCAATCTATGTGTTCCTGAATCTGGTTCCTATCTGCTGCTGAGTCCAGCCTGGGACTTCTCTAGTGTCTGCCCTCAGCATCAGTGGTTTCAGTGACATAACTGCCATCAGGAGGGTTAGGTTTGATACTGAGTTTGTATATATTTGTATATATTTCACTGTTATTGTTTTCATAAAGATGTTTTAGTTCTCTTCTAATTCATAAATCTCTCTCCCTTATTTCCCTTCTCTTACCTTTTGGGAAGGGAGAGAGATTAATAGCATCTGACATTTGTCTAGTGGCAGCAGACCTAAAAAGTCTATAGACCACTTCTGGGTAACTGAGAATGAGAAAGAAGTTTCACAAAAACAGTTAACTTCAGTGACTGCTCTTAGAGAAAAACCAAAAGATCAAGAAGGATGCTATGGTCTACACTGCTCAAGGCACAGTACTACTCATTCACAGCAGACTCTTGAAAGCCAACTCCTCTGTTGTACTCACACCTTCACAACAATACTTGCTGCTCTCCTGGTGAGAAAAAAGCAGGATGCACCTACATCATGGAGTAAGGAGGAAAAGGCAAGATTTTCTTTCCATATTTCATGTTGTTTTCAGACTCTATATCTGTGGGGACGTTTCATTCTAAAATTAACTGCGTGCTGAATAGAGTCTGGAACAGCAAAGCCTTTACGTTTCCAAGTTTTGAGATGGCCTCAGAGCACAGATCTCCTCTTCTCTCTAATTTCTGGAATACTTTTTGACAATTAACAGAATCAATGACCACAGAAGAAGTCTGCCCAATCCATCAGGCATAAAAGTGAAAAGAGGAGGAGGAAAGAGGGAAACTTCTAATGACAGGAAGGGGAGAAGAGGTGTAGATTTCTTTTGGCTTTCTTCATGAGCATTCCCTCATGAATTCTGGAAGAGAGTCAGGAAATAAAGATAGCAGCCAGAACTTACTTTCTACATCTTTTTAAGGGAGGACTAGCCAAACACAGCAGTAGCAAATAAAGGAAATACACAAGTAACCTCTATGCAAGGTAGATGCTACCCCAGAACAGAGAGCTGGCATAAAACCAGGTTTGGGAGGCAGTTTGGGAAATTCTCAATAAATATTGAAAACATCAAGATTATGATATCTGCATTTTGTACAAAGCTGATGGAAAAGATAAAGCATAAGTTGATCTTCTGAGAACAGAGGAGTCAGTAAGGTACCCAGGTTTTGGTGAAAGAACAGAGAGACAGGGAAACTAGCTCTTATAATGTCAACAGATCCCACAGGAAGAGGGCCTGCATTGGAGTCAGGACCACACCTTTTCTGTCTTTCCAGGCTCACTTGACTTCTGAAATGAGAAAGTAGAGATGTCGGTGTCTTTTCTCCTGCACTAATGCCAGCCATCCCCAAGGCATGGGAGCTCCTCTTTCTACAGCGTTCACCCTCTTCTCTCTCCTGATCACAAACACATTCATTGCTACTATCCAGCCTACAAAGACAGCAGAGGAGGAAATAGAGTACTTTGTTTTCAACAGGAAGTAGTCCTCATGCTCTGTAGATTTCCCTATCTAGATATACAGATACATACATGTATTTTATACATATTCCTCTGCAGAGAAACAGTGGCGATTAAGTGGGCAGACACCAACCAATATTAGCAGTAAGAGCACAGAGAATATGCTCACCTTAAGCACAATGTTAGAAGAAAGACCATCTCTACATCAAGATATAAGACAGGAGTCATTAAAAACAGTGAATAAAATTGGCTTTTTTGTTGTTTTTTTCCTTCTTGGTAGAAGTATTTAAAACACAGAAAAACACAGCCACTTCCAGAACAAAAGTAATCAAGCATGTAGCAAGTGTATTACATCAACTTCAATAAATCCAACCTGCTAATATTTTCAACATTATACTTTGTTCTTGCACACATTTGAATTACACTAATGCTATTTTAAAATTTATTATTTCACTGAAGGAAACATTGCTATATCAAAAACTATTTTTTTAAACTAGTAAGTTTCCTCTTTTGCCAAGGAATTATTTTAAGTACTGGAAAGGTTTCCATGGCACCCTCCACTTCCAAATGACAAATATATCATCAATAGCTGGGTATAAAACAAACAAACTGAAAACCCCAAATCAGCAGTGTTTGACTCAAGGAAAAACATTACATATCTTCAAGCAGAAGAACTGAAAAACTTAGTGAAAGAAAAAAAAAGTATGTACGCACACCTGCTGTTCTATCAATCTAAGCAGGAAACCATTTCACTGCTATATCATAAGTAGAAGAAAAGTGCTTATTAAAACATTAATCACAGTCCATTATATTCTGACTCCATGCCAGAAGTTCCCATTACATCACTGAAAATATCTGTTAACTAAAACCTGATTCTGACAAGTTACAGAAGTGTAGTGTTTAGGACTTAGTAATGCAAAAGTCAGTTTTAGAAGAACAGTTACACAATTGATTTTGCAGTGGCAAGCAGGAATAATTAATTGTTTTTGTGACATTTATTACTGCACTGGGCTTGATTTAACTGGTGTTTCTACTGTAAAATTATTCAAAAATTATTTCAAACTTCATCTACTTTTATTAAACACATTTATTGTGAAGGTATTTAATACCCAGGGCTGGCTAAACAATCTTAAAATGTGCTGGATACACCGGTACATGTAAAACTGTATTGTCTTGTGTAAATATGGGCCTTGTTTAGAACTGTTTCTCACAGGAAATTATGCCAAATGAAAACCATCTCCTCTTCTCCTCTCCCACTGCAAAGGATTTATGTTTTTACATTTAATACAAGCTACATAAGGAAACAGAAGTATGGTGGCGTTCAAGTGGAGGGGACCAATCTCTTTTCAGGGGTGCACAATAAGAAGACAAGAAACAATGGGTACAAACTTGAACATAGAAGATTTCACCTCAACATGAGGAGAAACTTCTTTACAGTGAGGGTAACAAAGCATTGGAACAGGCTGCCCAGAGAGGTTGTGGAGTATCCTCTGGACACATTCGAAACCCATTTGGATGCATTCCTGTGCAGACTACCCTAGGTGATCTGGCTTTGTCAGGGGGGTTGGACTAGATGGGAGGTCCCTTCCAATCTCTAATGTACTGTGATACCTTCAAATCTAAGCAATAGCTCATCTCTGAAATCCAGTTGTGTTCAAACCTCCATTTTGTTATGAGCAATGTTACCTAACTCAAATGTCTCAGTTTTGGAGAGAAGTGAACAGCTCCATTCTTTCTGAAAGCTTGGCCCTACGTGGCTTGTTTACCTAGACAGTTTTCAATGCACTATTGAAACCATATTAACTTTAAAACCAAAGCCATAAAAATCAGTTCTTAAATGTGCGTATATAATCTCCAGCCAACTAACTTTAATTTCAGTTGTTTTCCTTAACCCCCTGTAAACCAGCCCAACTAAAGAAAACAAAGCTATAGAGCATGACAGGAAACATATTTGGGGCCAGTCTTTTTTTCAGTGGTGCCTAGCAACAGTACAAGAGGTAATGGGCACAAACTCAAATGTAGGAAGTTCCATCTAAACATGAGGAGGAACTTCTTTACATTCAGGGTGGTGAAGCACTGGAATATGCTGCCCTGTCAGGGGGTGGGAGTTCTCCATCTCTGGAGTAATTCAAAACCCATCTGGACACCATCCTGTGCAACCTGCTCTAGGTGAACCTGCTCTGGTAGGGGATTTGGACTAGATGATCTCCAGAGGTCCCATCCAACCCCTATCATTCTGTGATTCTGCGTCCCTAACCCAAAGGAGTGAAAAAAAAGGGCATGCTTTAAAGGATGCTGAATTAATAATGGCCTCTGTAGCCGTACATTTAGTGCCACTGACAAGACCACTTCCTGGTCAGGGTTCAGCCATCCCTTTCTTTGCTGAAAGAGAATGGTCAGGCATTGGAACAAGCTGCCCAGGGAAGCAGTGGAGTCGTTATTGCTGGAGGTGTTAAAAGAATATGTAGACACTGTACTTCAGGACATGGCTTCACTGGTCACAGGACTTTTGGATTGACAGTTAGACTTGGAGGTCTTTTCCAACCTTAATGATATTCCACCCAAATGGATGCTCTCGCGTGCCCTGAGGGTGTAACTGTAGATCCAAGCATCTGAAGTTTTCCTCTCTTTTTAAGTAGTGCTATAGCAACAGAACTAATGCAGTTTGGCTTTCTACATCTTAGTGTTCTTGGTGCTTACAAGCTCCGACTGAAGTTTTTCCTCTGGCAGTTAGGACATCTATAAGGTGTCTCAATCCATGCAGCTTCTCTGGTGGCTAGTAAGTTATAAGCTACCTAAAGCTTCAAGCAAGACACATCTATGCTTCCCTCTGTCATTCCAGCAAACTTGTAATTCACCTTTTTAGATATTTGATACCTGACAAACAGGTTTCATTTGGAGTCAAGAAGATGCATCATTTCTGGCTCTTCAGGAGTCTATTTTGCCAGCAGTCCCATTCAATCTAAATATTTTCTTTATACATAATTCCCCCTTCTTGAAACAGTGCTGAAGGTTCTGGGAAGCCTCTCCCTCTCTCTTCCTCTTTTCAGGCTTACTTATTGTATTTTAATTACAATGAATTTTTACAAATGCCTTAGAGGACAAATTCCAAACAGGATGCTCATCACCTTTCTACTTCAACTACATCTTAGATTAAGTAATTAATTTAAAATATTATTCCATCCAAACAGATCTTTGAGAAAACCATGACACTGTTTGCCTAGACTGCCCCAGAGCAACTGTCACAGCATCTCTCTGCTGTTCCTTACAACCAAGTACAAAGCAAGATATCAGTCAAGGGGAGAAGTTCTTTCTCTCAGCAGTGGTCCTCAATATTCAGCAAGAACATAACTTGGCAGACTTTGCTGAGGTGCTCCTACCTTTGTAGCCTAACACTAGGCATAAAGCAAGAATTTTGCGGTTCTCTCTCAGGAGGAACTACAGAAGCTGATAACACCTTCTGTTGCTGAAGTGAGAAAAAAACACAAAAGATGACTCCTGGACATGCAAAATGTATTATTTCTCTTGTGGCAACTATGCAGTTCCCAACGCAATTTTATATCTGGCAGAGGAGCTGGAGGACAGAAAAAAAAAAAGGGCAATATGACAGAGTGCAAGAGAAGCAAGGAAGAGGAAAAGAAAACACTGAGCAAAATAACTACTGACCTCAAACTTACCACAGAATTTCAGAGAAGAAAGAGATTTAAAACTTAACTGCTACAAAAAAAATATTTTTCTAAGCTGATAGAAGACGACTAAAGAATAAAGTCTGCGGACATATAAAGTCACAGAATAGCCATACATCAATAGTGATATCAATGCAGAGGATGAAGTGAGGAATGAAAGCAAAGAAGGGCTTTCAATAACTTTTAATAACAGATAAGAATTATCACAGACAATCAGATATTTTTAAGTGGATGGTAGTAACAAGGCTTCGATTTGGTGAGATGTGAGGAGCGCAGAAAACAGGGCATTTGGCCCACAGAATTGCTGGATGCCTCCTGCCACATTATAATCCACAAGCAGGCAGCTTTACCTACCATTTTTTCAGCTTCCTACTCCACAGCACTGCCTCTACACCTGCAGAGACAATTCACAGTTTGCCTCCTACCAGTTTTCAATTAAAAAGCCAATATTACCATACTGGTTTTCTGAAGCAATTTTCTATGTTCACTGGCTAGTTCTATTGTACAGTTTGCCAGACAATTCTCTATTCCTTATGTTAAGGCAACAATTTCCCCCCCTTCATATTCTATGTGTTTTAATAAACTCATGATTTAGTGTTCTGCAAACCCACGCTACAAAAAGACTATTCTGGAATAAACGGCATAATTACATTTCCTACAGCGACCTTGTAATCTCTCGAGTATTTATTCTAGACTAAACAGCCTTACTCAGCTGCCCCGTGTCTGATTGTCGATGAAAGAAGCTTGTTTGACAACTGCTTCGAGCAGAAACATATTTTTTTCCATGATTGCATGAGCAGTATTCTGAGCACAGAGACTCATGTTAGATCGATGAGTTAATTTGAAAGCCAAATGCCAACAAAAACAATTACTATGGACATTCTGCTGTCATGGCCAGCTTTTGAGGTTAATTTAGTGGTACATATACAACTATAGCCAACTTTACATATAAGAAACTACATGGTGTATGCAGGCTTCTTTCTTTGTTTCTTTATATATTTTCCATATTCTGTGCTTTTATAACCCTCCTGAGACCTTTTACAGTTACAGAACCCACACTATACCCACAGGTGGGCGGGCAGGAAGCAAAGCTCTCCGTTTCATAAGCAGTCCACTTTTAATATATTCAGTTGCTAATGACCTTGACAGAAGAGCTCCATGCAAAATACCATATACTACAGGGTGTCATTTGAAACGTTCATAGGTATTTTTGCCAGAAAGCTGATTTCTTAAACAGCAAGCTTTCAGGCTTACTAGAGGCTGTGTTCCTCTCCTTGATTTCCATCCAGCTGGAATAACTGGTGCTAATCTACCTCCTCTATATTAAATTTGTTTCCTTCCAAAATGCTGTGATGAGACTTGTAAGGATTTCTGTACTTTGCTAAAGCAATGCAAGGCAATTTCTACATTAAACCAAGTTAAGATGGTTTACACACAGTTTGGTTGCCTTGTTCCATCCTCTCTTGAAAAAGCACACAGCCATATTCACTATTCCTCAAAAGTATCCATACAGTACTGCTACTGTCATTCACAGGGCTTTAGTTAATTAATTCATGATTAAAGGAACAAACTGTACTTTACTTTTAAAGTCTGTATGCAAATACATCTGTGTCTTTAAAGCAATAATCACTTCTTACCTACAAGCTCTCATTTATTAGGTGCCTGAATCAAAATGCCTTACAGCTGACAGAAGTCTTTCTAGCAAGGATCAGGCCCTGCAACAGGAGACACTGGGAAGTTCAGACCATGTACCTTAGTAGCCAAGAGAATTCCTGCAAGGTCTGCAGCCCTTTACATGCTCTCCAAAGCAAGACAAGCTTTCCTTGCTCATACTCAGTCTTCTGATTCTGACTACTGAGCTTATTAAGAAACTGTATTCTATTCAACAAAGCAGAATTAATTCAGTGTTCAAAATCAGTGGGCCAAAGCAGATCGAATCAGCCCTTCAATTTGTGGCTTTTTTCTTTCCTATTCCAAGAGGTCATTTGACCTCATTAATGTTCATAAATATGCGAAGGGCGAGTGTCAGGAGGCTGAAGCCAGGCTCTTCTCAGAGATGCTGTATGATAGGGCAAAGGGCAATGTGTGCAAGCTGGAGCATAGGAAAAACTTTTTCACTGTGAGGGTGACCAAGCACTAGAACAGGCTGCCCAGAGAGGTTGTGGAGACATTCAAAACCCGCCAGGACATGTTCCTGGGTGTCCTACTCCAGGTGATCCTGCCCTGCAGGGTGGTCAGACTAGATGATCTTTTGAGGTCCCTTCCAACCCACAATATTCTGTGAGTCATGAAATATCTGCATACCCCAGCGACAAAGAAAGCAGATATCAAAAATCACCTATATGATTTTTAAAGCCCAGCAGTTTTGTCACCCATTCAAAATCAATTCTCAGTTATTTAACTGTTTTGAACCCAACAGAGACACTGATAGAGTTTCAGAAAGAACTAATTCAGCCAACCAGATCAACAATGGTTTAAGAATAGTTTGGAGAGCATCATTACTATTGCCTCACTGGGGGAAAAAAAATTAAAAACTGAAAAAAAAAAATCACTATGACTGACAGCAAAGAAGTTACATGAGTCATTTCAGGATTAAATACCAGAACTCTACATGTGTTTCAAATTACACTACAACACTGTACAACGAAAAAATATGCAGAAATTTTCCACTTGAAGGTTAAAAATTAAACACTAACAAAGCTCAACCAGATAGGAAACCAAACCATCTCATTTTAATTTGCAATTTAAAGTGACTGAGCTGTCCTACAGCAAGGAAAACAAAGGAATTAATCCATCCAGTTGTTCATTATAAAATGCAGAGTTGTACATACAGGCTGCCACAGCACTCTAATTTTGCTTCAGTACTTACCCCCAACTCTCAAAAATTACATTTTACTTAGAATTAACTTCTAAGTTATCAAAGGGTATTACCTGTACTCATTAGTGTTCACCACTGAACTTTCTCTTTGCATCATATTTAAACAAAACACTAATTAACTGGCATGCTCTTAACAACCCAGTTATACATGAGAACAAGTTGATAGATCAAAGGGAAGGCATATTTTTCTCCAAATTAAAGCACAGGTTTTTGGAGCAAACTCCATTTTTTATACACACATGTATATATTCAAGATGCATCTCTCCATACAAAGCAGGCCAACACAATTTTAAGTGTCCCAGGCTTAACTTAATTTCAAGGTCTGCACAAAAGTTCTCTCTTAAGGCTGAGGATTTAAGTGGAGTGCAAACAAGCATTTTTAATCTTCACAGAATGTTAGGGGTTGGAAGGGGCCTTGAAAATTCATCTAGTCCAACCCCCCTGCCAGAGCAGGATCACCTAGGGCCTGTCACACAGAAACACCTCCAGACAGGTTTTGAACATCTCCAGAGAAGGAGACTCCACAGTCTTGCTGGGTAGCCTGTTCCAGTGTTCACTCTGATAAAAGTTTTTCCTTATGTTCACATGGAAACTCCTACACTCCAGCTTGCTCCCACTGCCCCTTGTCCTATTATTGGACATTACTGAGAAGAGCCTGGCATTCACCTGGCAGAGTCTCAATTTACAGTCAGTTTTTAAGTAACTGGTGTATGCCTCTTCCCCAGCTGTAAATACTTTGTGTGAGAACACTGTGTGGCTGCTCCTGCTAGCTGTACATACTTACAACTAATGCTAAGAATGTCCTCACATTTTTCAAGACCTTGAACAAACATCCTTTTGATCCTTTGGATTTTGTGTTTGCTTTGTTTTGCTTTTTAAATCAAAACTACATCACACATACATTTTTTTAAAACAACAAACTAATTTCCATCTCCATCCTGTTTTGGTCTTTCACTGCTTGGCATGTCAGAGTTTGTTCTATTTTTTGTTCCTTTTGTTTTGCAATAAGAAAAACTCAGACCTCCAGAACCACACAACTTCAGTGTGCTCAGCTAAGACGTTAGAATAATAATAATAATCGTTTAAAAAGATAGGCCTTTTTTGGCCCTTTTAGTAACCTCAAAATAAAGTAATGGCAGTGAGTGTCCAAGCACCCAGGCACTCATGGTCTCTCTTTCAACCACACACTTCCTGTCTCTAAAAGCTACAGTAGGTCACTCAGCCTTGCAATGACCTTGGCAGTTCAACAGATTTACACTTTACTCAAACTACACTAACCTGTTTCTGGTGATGGCAGAAGTGTCAGTAGGGCCTTTGATAAGACAGCTCTCTACACATGGGTCCCAGCAGCAGGATGCCTTCAACCCCATCCAGAAATCAACCACTTCCCAATGCATAGCACTCAACACATCAGTGACTTAGAGTGGTGAGCAAGTCACACAGACCCAGGACTATTAGCTATCATAGAAGAACAGGCAGCTGTAGAGCATGTCTCCAGGATGGGTACACTACAATAATCCAAGACCCTACTTTTCTCCAAGCAAACCACCACAGGTTGGGAGACACTCTTACAAGTGTCTTCTCCCCTTCTTCAAGTCACATTTCCATTTGACAGCTGAGACAGGCATGAGCTGTTCCTCATACCCTGAACACCCAAAGTTACCTTTACCGCCCAGATCAAACCATCACCAACCTGGCACATTCAGTGTATATTCTTGGGACCGTCAGCCACTGAGACTTCCCTGTAGTAACCCCACAGACAGTCAAGGGAATATCTACCAGACGCTGAGAAAGCTTCACTCTTGCTACCACAAGGTTAAATACTCTCCACACATTTGTGTAGTAAAAGTTGCTTCCAGAAAGCCATGTAATCCAGGATTATTGCCTGTATTGTATTTCACTATTTCCAGAAAATCTTCCTCCATTAAAAAAAAAAAAAAAAAAGGAAAGGAAGGAGTGGGGCTGCAGGCTGCAGGACATAGTCTTACACATTATACCAATCATTTGTGTTGAACCTCTCCCCCCCAAAAAAAAATCTATTTCTTCATCATTTTCATTATTCTCAAGCTTCCAACACAATAGCAAAACACGCATCATAAGGATGTCAGTGCTTTTCTGCAGTACACATAAAAAAAGAAAATTTACAGACCCAAGGGAAAATGAAAACAAATTATCAGGAACAGTTTGAATAAAAACTTCTCTTTTTTAAATTTTTTCCCCCCAAAAAATGTGCAAAATCCACACAGAAGTGGGCAGATGCAAAATCAAGTTTATTGGACTGCACACAGATTTCTTTGTAAAGCCTAAGGAGCACATAATGCAAGTCACCTCAAAAAGCAATCTTTTTTCATTACAAAAGATCCCTACCAAGTTTTCTAAATGATCTCTTAAGGATTCACCCATTTTCTTGCTCTTGGCTAGAAACCTCCTTGCCAGCTGTCTCCACTACAGCAGTTCACTAAGAAAGAAAAACAATACTGATGCTAAAAGCTGAAGTGAGTCCTGTGGAAGAGGTTAAGATGTGAATTAAAAAAATCCACTCTTCTGAGTGTTTAGAAGACAATAAACTGTATCTTAAAAAAATAAATAAAAATCGATAAATTACACTACCAGGAGTGGATTCAAAGTCTCCAAGATGGCAGTATCACTGCAATTTTTACAAGGGCTTGTTGTGATAGGACAAGAGGAAATGGATTGAAGCTTGAGGAAGGTAGATTTAGACTGGATATTAGAAACAAATTCTTTACAGTAAGGGTGGTGAGGCACCAGAACAGGTTGCCCAAGGAGCTTGTGGATGCCCCCTTCCTGCAGTTGTTCAAGGCCAGGCTGGAGGAGGCTTTGAGCAACCTGGTCTATTTGAGGGTGTCCCTGCCAGTGCCAGGGAGGTTGGAATTAGATCTTAAAGGTCCCTTCCAACTCAAATCATTCTATGACTCTACGAACAGTTCTGTCTCCAGAAACTCACATACTAATAGTCCACACATGAAGGAACTATTTAGCAGCAATAAATAGCCAGACTGTCAAAGTATTAAAAAGAATATGGAAAGAGGGAGAAAGAAAATGGAAAATAAAACAAACATCCTCCCCCCCCCAAAAAAAACCCAAGCAAAACCCCAACAAACAACATAAAACCCCCAACCACTAAATATACTTAGATTTAACCTGTTCTTATATGAATCCAAATGAAAAGGAGACTAAAACTCTTTAGCCAGAGTGGATAACATTGTGCCCAGCTCTTCTACCGCACCCAGACAGCTGTATGCAGCTGCCTATGAAAGCCCACAGCAGGGACTGAGGTGCATGAGTTAAACATTCATCATCAACAGGAAATGCGCACAAGTTTGTGCAAACCCAGAAACACACACACGAATGGTTGAAGGTATTTCAGACACCCCATGGAATAGAGTTAGAGCTGTACCAGCTGGGAACCCACAGCATCTGTGTATTTGTTTTGGAATTGCAAACAACCTCAGGACTCAGAAGAACTCTTCTGGTGGGCACAATTCTGCCACCCACGAACCTCCCCTTACTACCACAGCCACCCAGCACCCCTGCTGCTCTTAACCCTTTCAGCACCTCCAGAGCCAAGCCTGGCTGTACCTGCTTGGAGGAGCAAAACAACATGTGTATCAAAGTGCCTCCAAGACAAGACTGAGCTCTCTTTGAAAGCTCTGCTGCAAACGTGCTCACACACACACACATTGCAACGCAACAGCATCATTTAGGGATCTTGTTTTGAAAGGATTTGGGTGCTGCCTGTGTCAAAGGCAATTAGATGGGATGGATGTGGATTGCAGAGGTTCATGTTGGATCTCGATACCAGCACTCATCTTACAGTGGGCACAGGTGAAAGGACAAAGAATCCCACACACACAAGTCATCCTCCTTCCCTACCCCAAGCATGTTCATTTGTGAAGAGACTTTGGGCTGAGAGGGCAACAAAACTGCCCACCCCTGGAGTTCCCTGACAACTGTGCTCCATTCAAACAGGTGGTGAAGCTGAGCGTGGCTCTGGCCGGGTTTAAACTACTAACTAATATTTGGTCTGAGAATCTTGATATCAGATTAAAAAAATTACAGGCATCAGGACAATAGAAACAGAAACAATAAAAATGGAGACAAATCAATTCCAGACAGACTTGAATTTTCTGAAACACCATTAGGTTTGTTTATTTACTTAAAAAGACATCTACCTTTACATCTTCTGGATGAGATACAATTTCTCCTGTGCCAGTAAAATAAATGTTATTCCTGTTTGGATTTCAATAGTCTCTGAAACTGCATATTAAAGTGTCTCAATTTTATTCAGTACTTTGTGGCTTCAGTTTTCCCATACTGCACAGTCAAACACAAACTTATTTTTTTAAACTCTTTCTGTCTTGCCAATCTGCACATTCATAAAATCATAGAATGTTAAGGGTTTGAAGGGATGTCTGGAGATCATACCCTCCTGCAGGTATGCCTAGATCAGGCTGCACAGGAACACGTCCAGGTGGGTTCTGAAAGTCTCCAAAGGACAGTCCACAACCTTTCTGGGCAGCCTGTTCCAGTGTACTGTCACCCTCAAAGTAAAGATGTTTCTACTCAAGTTCAAGTGAAACCTCCTGTGTTTTAGTTGGTACCCATCACTCTTTATCCTATCATTGGCCACCAGTGGGAAGAAATCAGCCCCATCCTTGTGATCTCTACTCTTTAGATATTTATATGCATTTATAAGATCCCCTCTCAGTCTTCTCTTTTCCTTACTAAAGAGCTTCAGGTCTCTCAGCCTCTCCTCATACAAGAGATGTTCCACATCTAGAATACCATTGGCCTTTTTGGCCTTGAGGGTACACAGCTGGCTGATGGTGAACTTCTTGTTCACCTGCACTCCCAGGTCCTTCTCTGAAGAACTGCTTTCCAGCAGGTCAACTCCTAACCTGTACTGGTGCAAGGGGTTATTTCTCTCCAGGTGCAGGACTCAACACTCACCCTTTTTGAACATTTTTCTACCATGAAGTTTTCCAGCCCCTGTTAAGTGACTGTGACCTTCAAAGTTAGGCCACAATGAGTTGGGTGACGCTCACTATCCCGATAGCTGCACATTTTCAAGTGGAATTTCAGCTACAAACAATTCTCTAGAGAGCAGGCATGTCACTTTTGGACTTCCCAGACTCAATTACCCAGGCACAGCAGGCACCCAACTCCCAAACATGGCTGCACACCATGATGCTGCCAAGCTGCTGGACCAGCCCTGCATTATATTTTTTGACAAAATTGAGCTCTATGTTTCATTTCTCACGAATGCAGTCCGCCTGTAGACAGCAGTCGATAAGTACATCTACCCTTTTCCATGGCAAACAGCCCAACTTTAATATTTTTACTGGCTTACAGCTGGGCAAATTAAGCCTCAGATTTTTATTTATTTATTTTTTAATACCGTGCAACTGAAAATGAACAGCTACTTCACAGCGATTGCCAAGGACAACCTTAAAAACACTAATGCAATCCAGCCCAGCTCTCAATAGAACTATAAAGGCTAGAGAATGAAAAAAATCAGCTTTTCCACCCAAATGAAATGCTGGTTGGGCAGGAAATCTAACATTTTAAGATCCCTAAAACAAAAAACAAAAAACAACAAAAAAAAAACAACAACAAAAAACCCCTACATGCTGGCAAAGTGACGATGGTAACAGTCCCAGCTATAATGCCATGAACTGGCATTAAAACTCACTTCGTTACTTACCCCAGTTTTCCCAGCATTTCAAGCTCTGGAACTTGTGGTCCATATGTCTCCACTTGCAGAGGTTGATACTCATACAAAGCTTCTTCTACCTTTTGCATGGGAGCCAATGAAATATGCTGACCCTGTTAAAAAAAAGAAAAGTCAAGGTTTTTACTTTTTTTTGAATGCAATACAAGAACAAGCTTATACCATTAACCTGGTCCAGACAAAGACCATCCCACTACGAACATACTGTCTACTTCATCACTCATTTCTTCATCATTTAATTTTTTTACTGGGATCTACAGTTTGGAAGCAATTAGTTACAACTTGTTCAGCAACATAGGAAAGGGGCAAGTTTTATTGATGGTAGGCTTATTGCTTCCAGGGTCACTAGTAAAATTATTACTAGGTAAAACTTTTGCTTATCAAAAGTACTATCAAGCAAATGTCTCCAAGCAACCCTACCTGATTCTGTAATCAATTTCTTGAAAGCCTTAATTAGAAAGGGAAGACACTTTTGTTTCTCTCTACAGGCTTTGCAAGCTCCCATATATAATGGCTCTCAAGATGGACTTTTACAGCACAATGCAATTAATTCATTCACCAAATTCCCATTTGTTTCATAACTAAGAATATAGAAACACACAAACATAAAACTTTCATTCCAGATGGTACTTTTTGCAAGCCTTCAGACCACTGAGAAACAGCTAGACATTTCCACACTTCCCCCCCCCACTTCCAAGTCCCTATCACTCTGAGCTCTCGCAAAACAGGAGACTGGTGGCTGGAAAGGAGGGGTCAAGAGGATATGAGATAGAGCCAAAGTTAACAGATGTTGCTGCGTGACATTCTACACCGATTTGTTGATCTTTCACACAGTTTCAATTTTCTACTATATTCTATGGTGATCACAAAAATTAGCAGCAGCAGCAAAAAGACAGCACTATGAGCTCCCCCAAAACAGCTTGGCTTCCCCTGTAGAAACTGAGCTTCACATCTGCAAAACACAAAAATTTAGGAGAGTAGCGATATTGTTTTTGTAGACATTTTGTCTGCAACAGGAGATCGGAAGCTTTCCATGGTGTAATGTCATGTATAACCCTGGCTCCCACTGGTGATCACTTACTGAGCTTCACTTCCCTGGGGCCACTCATTTAAGCATCTACTCCCTCAAGTAGAAACTAAAAGCTCCTCATGAAGGACAGTGGGTTAAAATTAACTTAAAAAAAAAAAAAAGACACAACACAAGGGGAAAGCTGTTAATTAAATTTGTGGTTGAGGACAGTGACCTTTCTGAATTTGGAACATGAATATTTTTGTTTAGAGAGTTGCAGAAAATAGCTAAGAAAATTAAAGACATAAGTCCTTGTGTAGTACTATCATGGATCTAGGCCGATCTCTGCAGAAGTATCAGCAGATCAAGTTTTCCATTGGAATGGCTCTGTGTGGGTGATGAGAACAGATAGTTCTGGCCTTTTTCTGCACTGCCCAGGAGCCTGGTGGGGCTGCTGCTAACATTGATCCAGCAACAGTCTCCTGAAGGCAAAATGCAGTGAAGAAAGTTCTCAAATGAGCCGTGAGTCGCTCCAACTTTCATACTTAGCATACCATTATTTCTGAGCCACCAACTATTGCTGCAACATTAAAAGCAGGCAACCACACACTTGAAAAAACAAAAGTAGGAAAAGAAAGGTTAAACATTCAGCTCAAGTGATGCTTTATAATATTTTAAGATACAAATGCAGAGTCTTTTTATTTTGCTAGAAGTTGTCAATTTACAAACTACTATAATCCACAAAAATATCACACTTCATAACAATATTTATGTGGGCATGTTAGACCCACTGTAAGAGATTAATGTTTAAATAAGACTTCTAGATTTAAAGTTTTATCAACATGTGTGCTTCTAATCCAACTGGATGGAAAGACATACTAACATTTTGCATCCTCATCTGGTGAGTGAAAAGTCTCAGTCTTTCCAAATCCAGAGCAATGTCATTCCAGCCATAGAAAAGAAAATTCAGTTTCAGGCAAAGATCAAAACCATGATAAATATTTTGGGAAATTACTTGTGTGTGGAAAAAGGGAGCAGCTCAGATTGCAGGAGCCACATCTCTGGAGGGCATCACCAGAACAGCTGCTCGCTGTTAGTGGAGTTGCCACTGGTGCATTCCTAACACTTTTTTTAACAAGAGTAACTTCTGCTGACTTGGCCAAGAGACATGGGAAACCTCCCAACAAACAGACCAGGCTCATTACAAGCCTCTTCCCCCCACCATCATTTATGCTGCTAGATGCCCATCACTGTCTCCGAGGACTCCTGGCAGAATAGTATGCCAGGTGCCAGAGGTTAAAAAGGATCATGATGGTCATTCACTCTCAGACAGTCAGTCAGTGACTGCAGGGGAGCTATGCCTAACAGTAGGGAAGCTAACTGGTTAGCATGGCAGCTACATAGTCTGTACTGATGTATGTGTCATGCAGAAGCCACCAAGCAATGCCATGAGATTACTGTCCAGTACTGCAAAAAAAAAGAAAAAGCACTGTGCTGGCCCAGAGGGCAGAAGCACAACATTGAAGAAAAGCAGCATATAGAAAGTGGCCATCCTTTAGCTTATCTAACCTCGTGCCCAGTGCAGGCCAGGACATTTTGTGTTCCCATAACAAGTCCAAGCACTAGCAGTTCAGCCAACGCACCTATTTTTAAAAGGTGTCCAATCTAGACTTAGTATTTCAGATTATAAAGGTCCAAGAACATCCCTTAGGGTTAGTCACTCCAACAGTTAATTATATTCACCATTAAATACTAGCAGTTCATGCCTGGTTCATCAAGCTCAGTTTCAAAACACTGGCTTCCCCATCTATATAGTGGGCCAAGGTGCACACCTTAGAAACAGGTAAGTACTTTTGCATGGCAAAACAACTGCATTGGTTTGTGTCCAACCAGAGATCTGTACCTCAAGGAAGCTGTGTAGCTGCATGACACAGCTCATTTGTTTTCATTTCCCAAAATCACAACTTTAGCTGATGGGCTTTGGTGACATAGATTACATTCCACTTAGCAACAGGGGAGGGAAAAAACAAAACACACCAAAAAGAAAACAAAAACAAAACAAAACCAAAACCAAAAACAAACAAACAAACAAAAAAAAAACCAAACAAAAACCACCAAACAAACAAACCAAACCAAACCACAACTGGCTGTTGTTCCTGCCCTATAGCTGTCTGACCTTTAGGTAAAGACTTTTGCTATAAAGTGGATTTTAGTCTACCTTGATTTGGGAAAGAATTAGATGGAAGCATCAGAGTTACAATTATTGTTCCCACCTGAAAGGGGCTGAAGCCTGGTCAAGCCCTGCAACCAATCCAGCTCTGTAGATGTTTTGAATCTAAACAGGCTACATTCAAACTGCTGACTCCTTGCAATGCAAGCACAGTGGTGTGGCCATGCAGGCTCCTGAGCTTGCAGGTTTCTAATCTGCTTAGACCCCCACAGATTGCACCATGGTCACAACACTGGGTATAGCAGAGACTGGTGCACAAAGGCTGGGATGGAAACCCATCCAAACTTAGCAGTGAAAAGCTCTGCATTTCTTCTTTCGACTGATGTTTCGATAATATACATTTACCCCCAAAAAAATCTGGTTGAAGTTAAAAGGCTCCACTTGGCCAATATTATCTCAGTTCCAAACCACTTACGCAGCAGCAGCATCTCAGGGTTGTGTCCCTGCCCTGAGTGGTCCCTTACCATTTCATAAAAGACTAGTATAAAAGGGAAGGTCTTGTGTAACTTCAGAGACAGAGACAATAATTCTTACTCTGAACTTACACAGCACTTTTACAGATCCAGGAACCATTTCACATCTATGAGGTAAGGTTTTTAAAATTTCCTGTATTCCACCTAGACAGCCAGCCTTACCCCCTTCCAGCATTAGCATGCATTTATAAGCATGCTAAAACCAAAATGAAAGCAGCAGGTCCAAGACCCTGCCTCTGCACTGCTTTCTCCTGACAAACCTAAGATCTGACATTGTGGTCATGGGTAAGCATTTCTAATTCCCCTTGGATGCAGTAATGTTTGTGTAAAAGAAGCTGACAGTATCCAAATGGAGATAGAAAAGGCTTCCAAGAACAAAGACAACAGATTTTCCTGCCTCCTCTCGCTCCCACCCCTATCTTCCTGGCACACAAGTTTTTTTCTCTAGGATTATTTTCGGCACTCTAGCTGTCTGTTACATTTTGGAATGTATGGAACCACAAAACACACTGCTAATTAGAAGGAAGGCATTTGCTTATCCTTCTGACTTTGTTTATGTAAAGACTGCACAGCAATGGATTTGTGAGCAACTGACTTTCCATTCATGTGCTGTGAGGTTTTAGCTGAGAGAAATAGAGGATTAAATTAGGAAGGAGGCTTAAATAACATCTTTGCATTATAAATTAATCTGGCTGATTTACTTTTCATATCCTAGACATACTGTTTGAGATGTCTCTCATTAAATAATAAGAAACGAAAGTGGTGGACAAATTGTGTTTCAGAATGTGATATAACATGGTATTAAGAAAAAATAAATAATGGATTTTGTACAGAGAAGAGCTGCCCTTGCAGTGACCATTAAGACCTTACTTTAAAGGAGCTTGTTTTAAAGAAAAAACTATGTCCTCCAAGGGAAGCTGCAGCTCTCAGAGCATCAAAATTAGTGTATTAGTGCACCTTTCACACAGGGGTTTGGGGTGGGACTCTTGGCAAATCCCAGGTATATCAGTATTTGCCTGCTAGCAGAAAGTGATTTTTTTTTAGCACACAGAGGCCAGAAATACCAGCTCAAGGTGCAGCATTCACAGTTCTGCCCATCCTGTCCTCTCTCCCTGTCTCCAAAACGACACTGCCTTTCCTTCACCTCTTGGCAGCAAAAAGAAACAACTGACACTCCTCTCAGAAATTTCTCAAGTGCCAAGGAGAAGGAGAAAGGAGAATGACACCAAAAATGCACAGGCAGGGGAAAGAGGAGGAACAGCTATGCTGCAAAAACATCCCCAGGCAAGAGAGAGAAGCCAGAGAGTGGGGTCAGTAAAACTTGTCGAGACAAAGCACGTTGCTGTACTAGAAGTGGCTGGACTAGACGATGCAGCAAATCTTTTTGTTTTTTTAAACGCTTTTCTGCTTAGGAACTTGCTCAGGTCTACTTTCACCACACATCCAGAATACAGCACATTTCAGGTAACAGAAATAGTGCTAAATCTCATTAAGTCAGTTTGCAGCAATGTTACTTGTATTCAACTCTTTTCACCATCAAGTTGTCCTCCCCAGCCTGGCATAAGGAGCACACAGCTAAGTTACAAGGAACCAAGCTGTGGGATGCCAGGACATGATGGTGCTAAAACACATCCCAAGCATTGCTTTGACTGTGTGCAGCATGAAGGAAAGATTAACAAAGACCCTTTCTGATACACCATCATCTGCAATTACCCAAACACTTTCAAGCAAACATTAAAACAAAACTATACATTCTTAAAATTTTTCAGTATAAGCAGTCTTAGGAAACTGCTGTTAAAATCACAGTAGCATTCAGGTTTTGAAAAGATTTCACAGTAACAGAATTTCTTACAGAGCAATATTGAAGTAAATATCTTAGGCAATGCGGTTCCACTCAAAAGCTGGAGCAGGGGGGGGTGGGGGGGTGGTTTGGTTTCTTTGTGGTTTTTTTCCCTCCAGTTTTCACCCTCACAATTCACTACTGACAAATGCATGCTAATACGGCTTTCTGATTAACTACTGACTTTGACTACAGTAATACTCAGAAAAAGGAGACTGAAACTGATAGATTTGGAGGGCTCAGTCAATATTATTTTAACCTCTACCCTCCCTGACTTCCACAGCTTTGTTTAAATAAACAAAGAATGTCAAACTAAAATGCATAATTCCATTCCTTAGCCTAAAATTCCTATGCCAGTAAGGCTTTTCCAATGACTTAAATATCTGAAACCAACTGCTTTGTCTTCTGCTCTTGAAACAATAAATCTAATTTCTTTACTCAATTATGAAAGTGCTGTGGGGATATCTCTAGCAGCAAAACAGAAAGAGAACAAACAATCTGACAGAAACCAACAAAATCAACCTAAGTTTTCATATTGATCTCAGAAACAGAATCTGACCACAAATTGCAAGACAAAAGATATAAGATTGTCATACCCACTCCCACCCCCGCCCCCCTCCAACTTCCTCTCTAGGGTAGACAATTTCAGATGCTTACTAACAATCTGACTAAATTTAGACTTTTTTTTTTTTCCCTCCACAGTTACTTAATTTGATTTTGGAGTGCCAAAACAGATCTGAAAGATGTGCTTTCCTTAGGAATGGCAGAAATAAAGCAAGATATCAACAGCACTGAAGAAGCTATTGAGAAAAATGATCACATATATGTGATGTGTTAGACACAAATAGGTACCTGGGAAATTAACCTTGAGCAACATGGGCTAAATCACACTATCACTTCTACTGGCCTTCAAAATTTTTCTTTACAACTTTCTGACATATTAATTACCTAACCAGACTTATCTTTGAGCTCCTGCCACAAAGCCCCATTTCTCTAATCTCTCACAATAAAAGCCGGTGTCCATCTAACACACTGAAATACAATTCTTCTGGGTCAGTGCCAGCACCAGGATTTAGTGCTGGCTACTCTCCTCACAGAAAAGCCCAGTGCCCTTTCTTCACATCAATGGATTGCAGTGCCTGTCTGGTACTGTCCTCACCAACACTGGCTGCTGGAGCTCAGATAGGATTCAGGGGATAGTCTGGATGTTTACTGCAATGAGTCACTTGCTTGTTTTCAGCAGAGACTCCAAAGTTTTGGCAGGAACTGCCACGCTTTCCTCAAAATCTCCAGCAGTGTTCAAAGGACAGCCTGCAACACAAGGCAGCATCGGTTTTGGAAGTGAAGAATTAAAATGCGGCAGCATTTTCATGTAAATAATCAGCCCACAGGTCACCTCCTTGTTTTCAGCACTCGTTTTCTCAACCTTGCTCTCAACTCAGTCTCTGCTCCAAAGCAGTTACTTGCTTTTGTGCAATCCACTGTGCTGTACGCAGAAGTTCAACTCCTTATGTACCTTTTGCTCTGGTTCCCAGGACCTCTACCCTACACACTGTATCTGTTTGGCCATTTTCAGCTATACTGAAGAGCCATGCCATCAACTGGCTGCTGTGTGGTATTTGGACACCCTGGGAGTGCCAATTGCATTTGTAAACCTCACTATCAGCTCACACATTCTTTTTCCTGCTGTGGTTTTCACAGGGTTCAGCATGGGCCTTCTCATGGTACAACCACAGGTTCTTCTCATTTTTTCAGAGGCATTTCACTGCAGGTGACTCAAAGTCGATGTTCTGTTGAATTTGTTAGGTCAGTTCTCAACATGCTATGTAATACAGAATTAAGCAAACTTTTGTTGCATCTCTAACATCAGACTTCGGGAGCCTTGATCATTTTGATTTGGCTACCAGCAAAGCACAAGCTCTGCAGTCCCCAGTCTACTTACAAGATTAAAGGCTTTAATATAATATTGTTTTAAACACCCATATTAAAGGCCTAAGTTTTCAAGGGATGCAAAGTAGAAATCAATCTAACAAAGGCCACTGTGCATTGTGATGCATAACATTAAGCAAGGAACAGACACACTGGTGGAGGTCAGAGCACAGCAATAGCTGCATGTCACTCACCAGGCAGGGACAGTTGTTTGAGTCCTGGTACAACTGAATCTACTGGTGTTCCTATTTTTCTGCAGTAAGCTGAAGGTTACATTCATACAATTCCTCCATTATGCAAGAAAAATATTTAGGATTTCCTGAGAGAACAGTGGAACCTGCAAAAATTTGCTGCTTTATTAGTAGAACAGTAGCTCACGAAGAACCATGCATCACTGTACTCCACTATTTGCTCTTTCCTGGGATCCTCTAAAGCAGCTTCCTCCCACCCAAACACCCACAGCTATACAATATGGGTTTCAAGGAATGTAGAGTCTGATGGATGATTTAAGAAGAAAAACTGCTTAAAACAACAAAACTGAACAGGAAGTTTCACCTCAGTCTTTAGAAGATGAGAAACTGTAAATCACAGAATCACAGAAACATTCAGGTTGGAAAAGAGACTCAGGATCACCTAGTCCAACAGATAGCCCTACTCTAAAGGTTCACCCCTAAACCACCGCCCCAAGCACCACATCCAAACACCTTTAAACACACACAGGATTGGAAACTCAACCGTCTCCCTGGGCAGTCCAGTCCAATGCCTGACCACTCTTTCCGCGAAAAAATTTTTCCTAAAGTTACAGATATGTTCCCTGTTTCAGTGAGCATACAGCCTTAAACACAGAGAACTGTTGATAAAGATGCAGAATTTCACATTTAGTATGGCTTATGACTGATAAAGAAAAGATATAAACTACATAAGGGGGGACTGATAAACGTTAATAATCTGGCACAGGCAAGCAGAGGAAGGTATTTATAGTGATGGGGGCAAAAAAAGGAATAAATATGAAGAAAAGGACAATAGAGGCAGTAGAAAAGTATGAATGGAATAGGAAAAACGGGAAGAAAGAATAGCAGAGTAAATTACTAGAAACAGGCAAAAGTTAACAAAGCAACATCAGACATTAGCAGTATGTGGTATGTCTTCACAATACTTGTGGACTACATTTACTACAAATTTTAAATGAAAACTGATATTTGTTAGGAATACATTTAGAAATTAATACTTTTAGCATGAATTGCAAAGTAGTTTAATTTTTACATTCCTCATTCACATGCAGAGCATGTGAGTAGACATTAGTTGATTATTCTGGGGACAGCAAGACACTTTGCAAATGCAGCACAGAGCTCAAGGCACTGCTTTGAAAATGCACATTCATTTTGTCAAACTAAACAAAAACCTCTCTGGGGCAGAAGCCACTGCTTAGTATCTGCACAAAATATATTATGTTGTCCTTCCAGAAATTTCTTAATTTCTTTCCATGCAAGTTTCCATCTCTGTTTTAAGTGGCTATATCAAAAAGATCCTTAAATCTGAACACTGACACAAGCACAGCTTTTGTAGTGCATACTTCCAATGGCACCTGAATTTTAGCAGCATTTTAGACACGACTAACAGAACAGGATCAGGAAATCTATTTGTAAGCCCAAGATGAGCCCAAAAGAATTGCAGTAAAGTCTCTCTGTGCACCCGAGAACCACGATGCATTACTCTAGTTTTGCCGTCTATGGCTTTGAAAACACTTGAAGCACAATAACCAGAAACATTTGAGGCATCCTTAGTACAGTGAAAAAAAGAATGGTTCCTTCCATGAAAAATCCACAATCTCACTTAGAGCAAATGGAAGCTGGCACCAAATCAGCAATACAATCATATGGTAATTTCACTTAGTCACAGAGAATTCTTATTTACCAATTTATAAAATAAAGAGACGCTTTGTTTGTTTCACCTTGTTCACTGGATACTTTGTGAACCCTTTTGCTAAAACATTTGTATTCAAATAAAAAAGCAAAGAATCACTACAGATTCTGAAAGAGGAGACTGCTGCAAAAGGAACTGCAGCACAAACATCAGATTTTGAGCAAGTTAGAGTATTTCATGCTATAGGCTTACAACAGGACAGTTTTGCCTTAAAAATGGCACTTCCATTGTAGAAAGGAAGATGACTATATGCTCTTACATAAATACTAGATAAACCCACATCAGCAGAATGTCTTAAAGCATAGTAACACACAACACAGGAAAGAAATCACTGAAATGCAGTGTGCTGAAGATCATCAAGGCTTATTACTGACATCGCTTGTCACAGCTACTCACTGCTCCTTGGGAAACAACACAAACAAGGGGCAATCCAAGAAAAACAAAGCCCCAAGAACAACCATTAAGAATATTTGCTAATCAAAAGATTAAACATATAAGGAACTTTTCTCTTTTTTTGACTTTCAGATATTATTTTCATACAGTAAAATATGTACTAAGCAGTCCTCAGACGATGCAAATGTCTTACCCTGTCTCAGGGCAGCTGCTGCTCTGAGAAACAAACCAAACTGAGCTGATCATTTGAATACCCTTAAAACTCTTAATATTGGGCCAAATTAAGCAAGGCAGAGCTTACTCTACAGTTTAACAAGCCATGTCTAGTGTCTTTGTGCAGTTTAAAACTATAATTTAATTAATTTCACCTGTATGCTTGGAGGGAGCATGAGGGAGGAAAAAAATAAAATAAACTTCAAACTCATTTTCTCCTCAACTCTGAAAATAGTTCAGGGTCCAAATTCCTATACAAGTAGTAATAAAAATAGTTTGGTTTCTGGTAGCAATAACAAAAACGAGGGCAAGATTAATTCTTACACTTTTATGGCAAACAATCGAAAGCAGATGTTTGAGAATAAAAGCGAGATGTCAAAGTAGTTAATAAGTGCTTTTCAAAACCAAACACAACAAGACAACTTACAGCTTTATGTGCTTACATAAAACTCTAAATCATCTCAGTCAACTTCCACCCTTAGCCCTTCTTTTTTCTATGGAGCTTTACTATTACCAAAAATGTTATATTCAAGTCTAAACCACCACAGATCAATGTCTCCTGAACAAAAGCACATGCAAGTGATCTTTACTAGCTAAAAATCAGCTGCTGTTGTTTCCATAGTTTGGATATCCAAGATCTCTGGAACAAAGTCCCTGTTTTTAAGACATAGAGTGTATTTTAAAGGTATCTAAAGAAAGGTCAGACTATTTACATTTCCACTAGAATCCTGCAGTTATGAAACAGACATCAAACTTCACATTATAAAGTCAAAACCAACATATGCATTCCTTAAAATGAGGCTTCAACTATTTGAAGCTATCTGCACTTTCTTGCTTGTGAGTTCAAAGAACTGTTGATCATAAAGCAAACCTGAAGACATTAAATCTAAGTACAAATTTTACAAAAGAGGATGTGTGCACGCAGAGAATTGAGTCCTTCCACATTTAATACAGCAAAAGTTTTTAGAAGGTAACCACAAGTACAATCTTTCCAAATGAAACTAGCTTTTATTGTGAACACAAAACACACTGTGTTAACTTAAAACACCACTCACATCTGCTTTCCAAAAAGGCCTTAAGCAGGATTATATTGATTTAAATAATTAGGCAAGTTTTTGCACTCCACCTTCCCACACAGACAGGGCTTGCCAATCTTTTTGAGTCTAATCAGTGGTACAATCATACAGGTACATAAGAGACTGACCCAGCACACACACACTTCTAGACTCACCAGCAAAAGATGGTCTTTGGCTGACCACAGAGAAGTGCCTCCTAAGCTGGTCAGCCCAAGTCTCCATCTACCTGGAAGCCATCCATGTAGCAACACTGGACTACTGCATCGCCGTTCTACTTCATTACATGAAACACAAACCCGTTGCTACAGGCATGGGGGTAACTGACACCGTATCACTCCAGTCAATGGGAGCAAATCAGAAACTCTAGAGTACATATGAATAAGAATCAGTTTTTGTGTTTCTTTTCCCAAGTGCTGACAATTTGGAGGGGTACCCCCACCCCCCATCTCTGCATTGCTCGACTATAATCACATTAATTTCATCGTGCCAAGGCAAGCTGTTCAAGAAGCTTTCACAGCATGTTAGGCTTAATAATCCAGAGTGGGGTTTTTGGAGGTTTGTTTTGAACTGTCCAAGATTTGACATGAAAAAGAAAATGGAGGTAAAATGTATAACCTTTAGGAAAACTGTATTTTCAGCAAAAGATGGCAAGGCTATAGCTAAAAGTTTTACAAGCAACTAAACACTTTAAGTCACCAGCAGCCTAAATAACTTTGGCTGGATCTAGGGCTCTGGACATAAACGTTTATCAACTGGTAATATACAGAGAAAAATGACATGTTTTCTCCTTTGGTTTCACATTAATCTTGGGCCACAGTTAAAACACAGCACTGTATCAGCTTTCTCCTTCATCATCTTCTTTTCGTAGCCATTGCTGTGTTGGCTGAAACATTCATTGCTAAGACTGAATATTGACAGCCAGAGTGTCTAGGAGATCTACAATGAAAAAAGCCTGGCAGAGCCTAAAAGCAGCTCGCCGTAGGATACCACCTAACCCTGGCCCCAGCTACTCCAGCAGCTTTGCTGATCTGTTCCAATGCATCAGCAAAAGCAGGGAGTTGAAGCGACTCTTTGCTGCTATCAAGACAAAGAAATCCAGACGTTGATTTAACCTTTCATATCTTAGGTTTAGACCAATACTAAAAGGCAACTCTCAAGTGCTGCAAAGAACACTCTGTAATTCATACAAGTAATTTTGTCACAGCAAAGCAGCAACCCAGCCAGGATTATGCATCACTGGACATACCTACTTTTGTTTCTGTCAAGGGCTACAGTTTGCCTTTATTTATTCATAATGCTCTGCAATGTACTTGGATGTGTACATTGTACATACACACAGCAGATTTAGTTAAAAAAAAAAAAAACATAACCAAGCTTCAGTAATTGGAGAACTGACTGCAGTACTCAGATACTGCATTTTCACATGAGATGCTTTTCATATGGTTGAGTGTTTCTGTTACACATGTATACACACAGACATGTGCACACAAATAAAAGGGCATAAGATAAACAGTTTTTAATAAATACTGTTTTTGAACAACATCCCAGTCCTGTGCAGATTCATACACAGGATTAATGTAAAGGCATGTCAAGATAACAAATCTGTTTGCTATCAGGAAATTGTATCATACACTCACATGGGGCTCAGACCCAGATTCAGCAACACTGATTCAACTTAGAAAATTACAAACAATTAATCTCTAAGCACACAAGGAGCCTCACAAAGTCAAAGCTGCAGTCACATACTGATTACTTTGTCTGCAAGTCCACTCCAACAAAGCCAAGCAAGCCTAAACCTGATCGTGTAAATCGAGCCCATCCGCTTCGCTGCAATTACCTATAGCAATAAACACAATGGTCTAGGAAGCAAAGGCTTGCACAAACAAGCCTCCAAAGAAAAAAACAGCACCCTGACAACTCCAGTCTCCACTCCTTGTCCTTCTGTAGACAGCTCTGAAGTTGAGCAGCTCACAACCAGTTATGAGACATCATCTGCTACTGCCTAGTGCACAGATTTGCCACAATACCTCAATGGGCCCTAGGGACTGAAACCCAATGAGGGCAAAGTAAGAGAGCTGATAGTTAAGCCAAGAGGAATACATGCTTGCTTAATTTTAAACCTTAAGGGTTTTCTGGGTCAAAGCCAGGATAATCCGTATCTTATGAGATCAAGCACCTCCACCAGCTTTAGATCAAGAATTTTACATGACTACTTCAGTGACACTATTAACTAGTTCACAAGGGCAAACTTTTGCTCAACACTCAAAATACATTAAGTAAGATGCCTTTTACCAGGCCAGTCAAGTTGCATGGGCCATTTTTGAGGGAAATACTCACTGGTAATGGTGTGAGTTTTCTTAATGAGTTAAATGGATGCTTGACTATATCCCTCTAACTGAAGGTGGACATTGAGAGACTAAAAGAATAATATTGAGAGAGATGTTAACTATATAGGGCTTCCAAGTAATCTGTCAAGAGTAGTTATTACATAAACCACCTTAATTTTATTATCTGGGCACCAATCCCATGGCATGCACAAATTGAGAAAATGGTCAGTAGGGACTATGTGTAATGGGGTCCATTACTCACACCAAATAGAACAAGCATCCTTAGAAAGCTGGTTTACAAAGAAAGTTTCCAACTTTCTCTAAAACATTAAAACATCAGAAAGCACACAATAAGCAATTAAAAATCATGCAACCACACATAATAACCAGTAATCCATACCATTTAAAAAGCAGATTAGAATTCTTAGGAATGGATTACTGCAATAGCCCTTGAATTGATGGTATTTATTTCTGTGTATTTTTCTAATAACTCCTATCTCAGCATTTGAATGTATCCTTGACATTCATCTCCCTGATAAAAAAAAGGTGCAAAATAGACTGCATACAAACCACAATCCTCTGTAATCCTCTGATGTTCAGGGGTGCCACTCTTTATTGATGGGGTACACCTAATCACACCTGGTTTTCTTCCCAAATGCACATCAGGTTTCTTTAACCTCTGCATTTACTCGTCTGCATGAGTAGAGAACTTGTGTTTGATGCAATCAGCACCCAGCCATTTAAAGCACAGCACATCACAGCACTCTTAAGTCTTTTTGGAAATACCTCTGCTGCTCAGCAGCACTAGCTTTCCACCAGTTGCTGCTCCACATGCTATTGCCAATCAGTTGCATTTGCTGTAGCGCATTCCAAAGTTTACTAATTAATCTCTGCACTAAACCCCTCTGATGGCTGCTTGCCATTTGAAATGATCATCATCTTTTATTTAAAGACATAGTGACCCTATGGTCAACCTCAGACATTATTTGTTTAAAAAAAAGGGAAAAAGTGTGCCAAATTTCAGGTAATTAAATCCACTTCAGTATCAATGAGGGTGTTTCTTAAACTGGACAGAGGGAATCAATAAGGCTTGAGGGTGTTTTTATTATACACACTAAGTTATTTCAATGTTGTCAGGAATCAAGCAAACTTGCATTTTGAACAACACTCAGCAAAGGTACAAGATGTAAACTTCTGGGAGACCATTAATTTCTTGCAAAACAGCATACATGCTTTGAAGTCATGTGTTTTAACAATTCCAACTTACTGCTACATTTCATATGAGGTTTTAAATATTGATTTCACCCAGTCCAACCTCTCACACCACTGTTAGAGGCTGCTCTCATTCTGCGGTGCACACTGGTTCCGTGACCTTCACAATGACCTCTACAAAAGCAGTTGTGCATTTTACTGTGGTGTAAATCCTCACAGACAAGTCGAACCTGTTCTTTTTGGCATCCAGCCCTTCAGATGAATAGTCTGCAGAGATTTATTATGAAAGGGGAATGAAGGGGCATTATTGCACAACATTCGTCTCTCACATACGGCTAAGTTCCATCTCTTACAACTTCTTAAGGCTTTTAAATAAACAGATTGTGTTCATTACACAAATCATTCTTGCTTCTCACCAATTTTCTGTAATTAAAATTCACTGTTTATGAAAAGGTAGACATGCCCAGGAAAAAGCATCTGTGTGAAGGTGTTTTATATTATTATTAATAAGTAATATTCATACTTCCTGTTACTATACATGAGGGATTAGTGTTTCCCAGCACAACACTGACTTACAACACTGAAGTATTATTCCACGTTGTGGCAACACACATTGCCCTAAAAAGGTCCATTAATTATTTTTGTAATGCCATGAAGGATATTAGACTGCAGGATATTAGACTGTCTCCATAAGAAATACACTCCTATGCTGAAAAGATGAATGACAAAGTTTGCAGGCTTTTAATTACATTTCATAACAGTAAGAAAGTATTTACCTAGTTATTTTCCACAGCCTTAGCTTAATAGTTTGCATGCCCTTATGCAAGTAACAACAACAAAATCATCAAGATTAAGGGATTTAAAAATATACATAAACAAAACTATTGTGAAAAGAGCAGATTTTATAAATTCAATGAATCTGCCGAAGTGATCAAAGCAGCAGCCCTATCATTCACATTAAGCACATTGATGGGGTAGGGGGGGAAGTTAATTAAAAAGCCTGCCTTGCCCTGCTAGGAAAGGTGGGGAAACCAAAACAAAAACCATTCAAACAAAGTTGCATGGATACTCAAGTCCAAAAGTCATGTCCAGACTGGCTTTATCTGATAGTCACTTGGTGTTATCCGGAAATGAAGCTTTTTGACTGAAGCAAATATTCCCTAATCTAAAGCTCTGAATTCCCCTAAAAAGCTCCCTCTCCCCAACGTCAGCTGTCATGGACAATTGACAGTGCACACACACACATACCTCCCACTGCAAAAATAAAGAACTGCTCTGTGTGTGTCTTTCCTTTGCACCCACAGGCGATGTCAGGTATGGGTTCTCTCTCCCTTCCCTAGAAGTCTCAGCTGGCCATGTCTTAGCTCACCTTCTCCTCCCTTTTTATCTACTAAAATCCAAGACAATAGCAAAATCTTTCCCACACAAGAAAATATACTCTCCTCCCACATTTCCCAGGTCCATACCACACTTCCACAGCTGCAGAAAGATGCTTCCCAAACAGAATATAAGGTAGTGGGTTTTGATGCATAAACTCCCTCCCCACCTGCCTCCAGCAGAGCCCACTCCATTTCTAAGCCTGACGCTACCAGCAACATGGAGCAGAGATGGGCTGAAGATAATAGAAGGCAAAACAGCATGGTTATGTAGTGTTGTATTTAACAACAAATGAAGTATCCTGAATCTAAAGGAAGTTTCTTCCTTCAGAAGAAGAAAGTTCACACTTTGAAAAGTTCCAGTTGCCTTGTACTTTACCTCTTGATAAAAGTAAAATAAAAGCGCAGTCATATTTATACTTTCTTCTTCATGACAAACAAAATAATCCAGATCCCACTAATAATTTATTCAGGTCCTTTTTAAAAGGCAAAACCAAAAAAAGACAGTTGTGAATTAGGTGATAAACAAGATTTCATACCAAAGCTATACCTGGCACCTCAGCTACTGCTGAAGCTACTTACACTGAGTTTAAAAGTGACCAAAGGTTAAATGGGTAAAGCATTCAAACAGTATTTCTGTTACTTTAAAAATGACACACATGTTTAATTTTTTATTTCAAATTCACGTGACTAAGCAGACACAAAATAGGTTACAAATTAGCATAAAGCAGATGCTGTGCACAACACTCTCAATGAAACTGAACTGATAAATAAGCTTTAGTATAAACTGCATCTTAAGGATTTTTTTTACCTCTTATTCCAAACAAATTTTAGAATTCCCTGACTTGAGATAAATTCTTGGCCTAATCCTGTCTACATTTCAGATCCTATATAACTGAAATGGCAATTCAAACTCAAGGTGTCATTCCACAAAAAGGCAGATTAAGGTAAATAAGTGAAAACTAATTGGGTGGAAATGAAGAAAGCATCAAGATTCCATTGCATTCCCCTCTACACTCTCCCCAGCTCTTGAGTCAAGTCCTATTCCTCTCCCACCACAATGAAAGAAAATCCTTATCATATTTTAGTGGGAACAACCACAAAGGGGAACCCTTGGTGTGCAGGCATGGCCAAGATAGTACCAGGAGCAGCAGGATCTTTGCATAGATCTTCAACATCTAGATTTCCTCTGTAAAGCAAACAACACTGAAGCTCTCCAGCTCTATTCATATTAAGATTTGTGAGTGGATGATGGAAAACCCAGCAATTAAACTCCTCAGGCTATCCCTTTTCTGGATTTTTAGTCATGATTTGGCTCAAATCCCACTTCAAATGGAAGTGGAGAAAAAGCTACCATCCTGCTCTTACAGAAACTGTTACCTTTTAGGAAAGGCAGAAAATTCTTCAAATTTCTTCTAACTGATTATTTAAACTTTGCCTGTCTGAACTTAAAGAGCCTATCACAAAGAAGCATTACAATCTGGCCATCTCTATGTAGAGTCCTGGATCTACATGGCTTTTTTTTAATGCCAGCCAGGTGCAACCATACCCACAGGTACACAAACATAGGCAACCCTAAGCCTCAGTGCCAAAGACTGCCTAGTAATGGTGAGGATCAAGTGCCTGGATTGGTCCCCTTTAGATCTGTCAGCAAGTCTCCACAGCCCAGACCAGCAGCTCTCGTTTTCTTGAGCAGTGCCTCTGACAGTCTTGCAGAGGATCACATTTCCATGATTCTCTTTCTTGCTTTGGAGAAGAGAGCAGTGCTCTGTTTATTTATGCCTCTCTTTCAAGAGATGAAACAGGAGAATGGACCTCAGACCTAAAAATATAAGCTGCTTTCCTCCTGTGCACTGTCCTCAGTTTTAAATGGTTCCTCCCTCCAACCTACTTACCTTTCCACTGTCTTCCAGGTCAACATGCATCACCTGTCTCCTGCACACTACCTCACTGTCCCAGAATAGTACAAGAATCATTTTTCTCACACAAAGTCATCATTTCATTTTCTACTAATCATTTCAAATGTTGGAAATTCCAGTTTCCTGGCCCCCATCCAGCTAATTTAGATAGATGGTTCCACATGTGCTCTCTGTCCTTCCATTTCCTGCCCATTCCACTACACACATCTGTCTAAGTGAGTCAAAGCAGGTTGCTTTGTAGTCACAGTATTCTTACATATTTTATACTTTAAGAAAGGTTGTATTTTATAGTCTCTATTAGCGTGCTATTATCTACTTTTGCAAGAGAATACACATTCTGCTGAACTATAATGGGTGTCACAAACTACACCCCAAAATACAAGTTACCTCTGCCAACTGCGTTCAGGTAAAGCAGAACATTCAACTGAAATAGTCATTTCTCCACTTTGATATACTCCATTATCCAGGTTTTTCTTCTTTAAAATAATATAATTAAGAGGAATAAAGATAAGAGACCAAGGCACTTCATGAGGATAATTTCTCTTTCATTAGTAGCCAATGCTGTTAATATTCCTTTCCAGCAACACCTTGACTGACACACTGAATCCAGACTAGGTATACATGGGGAAATTCACCTTTTGATGTCCAATGCCGATTGCCTAAAACAATATTCCTTTCTTTACCCTCTGCACCTGAACAAACATTCCTGAGGAAAATTACTTTTGAAGTCTCCCTGGTATAAAACATTATCTCTTTGATCCAAGGTATCTTTTGCTGCAAGTACCTTATGCACAATACAAATACATCGTGGATGAGTACTGACTATTGAAAACTAGGGCCCCCAACAGCTCCTTTGAAATACATCTTTATTTTTAAATGTATTTTTAATTTAAAAATGTGCTATTTTAAAGCTCAAAAATTCACTCCTCTGAGACCCTGCAGCAAGTATTAATTTATCTGCTGGGTTCTCTTAGGCATGAGTTATGGTGCAGAAAGGAGGTACAGGCACCCACAGGGCATGGCCTCCATCAGCACGCTGAGGATTTCTCCCTTGTAGGGAGTTATCTATCAGTGAGGCCAGTGCACCTTGTAACGGAGGTCAACACAAAAAGAAGATGCTGTGGGAAACACAAGTCCTGTATGTACACCCCTGGCTACAGCCAGAGCACCTTGTTTACAAGTGTGTGAGGAGGTGTTACACTTCATGCCATCTGAATGTGCATACACCATCCTCTGCTGCCCATGGAGATCAGACTTCTCACACAGGAACCTATCCAGCCAAATGAGTACAAGAACCTCCGATTCCCCAAATTCTTCTGTACACCAGAGCTCTCCTGCAATTCCCAGTCCCAGAAGCCCCTCAAGTCTTCTTCCTAGAAATTCCCCTGTTCCAGTCACTCCCACCTTTCTGCAAAACTCTGCCCCAAATCTCCCCACTCAGAGTGATGGCCCCATGTCCACAAAGGTTCTCTCCAAAGCACTTCCCATCCAAGTCCCCACCTCTTTCTTCATCCATTTCACCTACTGTCTTACGCTACCCCATCCCCATGAGCTCTGACCCTACGCTCCATCATGACACCACTGCAACTGCAGGCACTGGATAGCCACTTTCCTGCAACATTTCTTCCAGACACTACTTCCCATTATGGCCATTCTTGTCCTCATCGTGGCCCTTCTTTGCATGGTGTTTTAAGTCTGGCAAGAGTTTCAGAAAAGCTGGACATAGGATATGCTTACCCAAAATCTGCCTGAAGAAGCCCCTGAGAACAGGCAAAAAAGAAAATGCAGATGTAAGAGAGATCTTTCACTTGTGCTGCAAGGCCAGCACTCTACAATATCAGCAAACAGATCCTGCTTCCTTGAGAAATGGAATATGCAGGGACAAAACTAGTCTGTGAGGTAAGTCTGCACATACTGGCCTGATAGGAAAGTCTCTTAAAACCAAACAGACACAATGCAACCAACTGCTGACTCAAAGGAATCTGTGGAGGCATTAGCTCGTCTCTGCCATTCCAGGTCACCAGCCCTCCTCCAGGTAAACAAGAGGAGATGAAGGAATGACACAAAATCACTTCAATCAGCAGCAACAGATGAAAGGATTAGAAGAAAACATGTATTGTTCTCACAAATGCAGACGTGTGCTAAGAAAAAAGGATCATGGCAGAAAGATTACACATTCTTCCATGCACATGAATTTCCTACTTTAGCTTGCCTAAATGGCTTCAAATCCTTCAGTGCTCTTACTCCAGTTCTTTAAATGCTCTTACTACTCTCTTTCAATTTTCCTCTCTCAGGTCATAAATGTCATTTCCCATCTAGTTTGTACACTGGAGTCAGTCTATTAACACTGTGTAGAAGAAATCAATGTTTTTCCTGTTGAGTAACAATGAAGGCATTCGAACTAATTTTTAAAGATCTAAATCCTAAAATATTTCAGTCTGTGAAGTCCTCTTTCCATAGTCAGTCACCTTCAAAAGTCTGAGAACAAGCTGCTTCTGACAACCACCTAGATAGAAAGTGGACTTGCACCAGGTCAAGGAAATGCACAGTTAGGAAGTTTTTCCTACAATGTAATAGCAAAGGCATCAAGTGCTATCAGGGGCTGCCTGGAGGAGTGCACTCTCCATCTATGGAGGTCATTAAGATTGGGTTCAACAGGTCATGAAGTACCCCTGCCTCTGCCTTGCAACAGGCAAAAGGACCCTATGACCTCTCAAGACTGCTGCTCACCACTATAATTACACAATTCCTCAAATACCCACTGAAATTTTGGCACTAAGGATTCTCATGTTATTTTCTTCTGAGACATACATTCCACCCTTACAGAGGAACTTTGTCCACTCTCATTTTTTTTCTATCATCTCTATCAAGACATAATGAGACCGCTTATACTCACACTTTTAGACAAGCTATTTATTTCTGTTTCACCCCAGCACTTCTTTCTGGTATGTTTACTTTTAAACAGTGGATCAAGCAGCACTATTTAACAACCTTTTGCATTAAAAATGTGGTTCAATAACTTTGCACTGCTCATTTTACATAAACATTTAACATTTATGATGCTTGCCACTCTTGGCCAGAGCATAGCATCAAAAGAGCATATATGTACTAAAATGTATCTTGTTAGAAAGAACGGCAGTGCTGGAAAAAAAGTTATATTGGAACAATCTATAAATGTGTTTACATTATATGAATGATTTGCTGTTCCTTCACAAGGCATGTAGGAAGTCAGCACTTCTCAAATGTGTAAAGTATTTCCATGTGCTTAAAGCATGATCTTTCCAAAACAAACAATGATTGAGAAATTTTTTATTATTCTTTATTTCCCTGCCAGCTGTTTTTTTGGACTCTCCTCTCAGCCACCTTCTTTCTTTCAGTCAGATCTCTCCTTATTGCTCACAGTAACACCTACTCAAGCAATAGCATGCTCAGAGCTGCACGACTCAGAAATAGGAAGATCTCAAGCTGATTTAAATGACATTTTCCTTAGATCCCTTTACAACGTGTCTTTGTGCTCTTGCAGCTAGTGGCAAGACTGCCCACTGCTTAAGGTGGAATTTGGGCATCCTACATCAGGTCCTAAAGCCCAGCTCCTGCTGTGATGTCACAATGCCTGCTCCCATATGGGCAGGAGAACAGAGGACAGCCTGACTGAACCCTTCTAGCAGCCCTCTCTTTACATCCTATGCAGCATCTTTTCATGGGACAGAACAACATGCTGCATGACATATAGATGTACTTCTGAAATTTGATGGTAGGCAGCCAAGTTCTTGGGTAATTCTATAAATCAAGCAAGAAATTGGTCAAACAAACAAACAAAAAAACCACCAAGCAAACAAACTTAAAATAAAAAGATCCAAACCCTAAGAACAGTTCTGTTCCAAAATGTGACAAGAGTAGAACTGCTCCACAGCTGATTACAAACGCTTTACTAACAAGCACATTGGCCTTGCTGTTCACTCCTTACAATTAGCAGTGTTGGCACTATTTCAATTACTAAATTCCAGTCATTACAGCTGTGCAAACTTAAGGGGCTAATTTGTATTTATACTAATACGTGTACATAAACATGTGCTGCTTTAGCTACGTAAAGAAGCCTTAAAGCAAATGAACAAATATTTATTCTAACAGATCAGTATAAGAGACCAACCATAAAACAGAATCAGGTCAAGCAGTTCTGATTATGCCTGTCCACCAAATACCTTTATTTTGACTGTCGCATCTTTCCTGAGGCATTCCAAACAGAAATCCTGAAAAGAGATATGGGGAGACATAGAACTGCATTTTTAAAAGCCAGTCTCTTTTCCCAAGGTTAGTGTTGTGTACATGAGGGGAGGAGAAGTAACAAATACTATCATTCACTTTGCCTTTTTTTCCCAAAAAACATTCCTTACTTACATTAGGAAAAAAATTCCTTAAGTCAACATAATGTGCTTAATGTTTATGCACTTTGATAGAACAGTAATTACTTAGTAAGGCCAGAACCCAATTAAACGTTTTAGACTTCATTCCATGGGCTGGAGTGCACAGGAAGCATTCTGATGATAGATCACTTAAATAAAGTCTATCTGGCAGACACTTCAAAAACAGAGTTCAAAAACTTCAAGCACCATTCTGCATGTACATGCTTGACTTTTAACAAAACATCTTTATCTAAATAGAGGGCTAGAAATTTAGTTTTACAAATATATTTACTGCTTCTAAACGCTCTCCATCACGCCACTCGGAAGTTGCAGGCATATTGTGTACATAATCCTACGAGACTTAGGTGAGCAGTGTTTGGATCACAGGACTCTTGGTAACTGTTTAAATCCACCATGTTAGCCCCAACCTGAATTCTATCACTCAGCATTTCTGATGCTCCTTAATTGTTACATTTGAATTCTATATCCATGTGTAGTCAGATGGTAAAGATCCAGCAGCTGCAATTTCTTTTCCCTTTTTTCTTTTCAGAAACAGGTAACCTCAGGGGATCAATGCAATGCTCAATATTATTATTGGTGATGAAAATTCAAAGCTAAAGCAACATAAAATATGTATTCTTACTAGAAATCATGAGGAGGTGCTTAGCAACTGCAGGATCCCACTAGTAGAGCTAGTGTTCTTACAGAGGTATGTGCACCTGCTCTCCAAACATGCACCCCCCGAGAATCTTCACTCCACAGAAGCTGCTTGGCCAGAATACTGGTTCTGGGAGTCTTCATCCAGAGACCTGCTGGAAAGCACTACAATGACCCCCACACCAGTACATCTGGGTTTCCTCTGCACTAAGACCTTTTTTCAAAGGACCGACATCCAACCCAGTGTGTCTGAGCACTGAGCTGGGATACAGCCACCATGCAGACACAAAGGCTGCAAGGGCAATGCAGCGGTCTTGTAGCATTGATCCAGCCAGACTCCTGCTGAAGGGCTAGATGATAATGCCCAGTGCCACTGAAAATTTTACCTTTACAAGCATGCTCTCCAAAACAAATACACCCAAATGCACTACTTCCTCTTGAAAACAAGTCTGATGATTTTGCTGTGATTCTAAACTATGAAGTGTTGTGAAAAGGGAAATATTCCACCCCGATGACAAAAAGAAATGTGCACAGCACCAGCCAAAGAAGATTAAAACCAAAACACCAATCTCAAAGAAATCAATTCCATCTGAAGTGATTCAGCCTGAAGATAGACCTGCTGAGCTAAAAGTGAAGGAAGGAAATAGGCTTGTTTTTTTCATTTATTTATTTCTAAACTTAAGGCAAATATTAAAGGCACTTTTAAAAAAAAATTAAAAAATTTAAAATTTTTACAAAATAAAATAAAACATGCACCCCAAAACACATGAAATGAAACAGACCAAAGCGGTGAGAACTGGCAAAGCAAAGCTGGAAGGCTGAAATGGTTCCTAGTCACACAGGACAGCAAAGCACTCTTGGGAAGTGGAGAACAGTTGTAGTCCAAACCGTAGTGCAACATGAACTTCACTTACCTCAGAGTACCTGGCATATGTCTAAGCAACTTTGAAGGAGCACAACTGATTAAAAAGGTATTTTGACAGACTTTTTAGCATTTGGAACGGGACTTTGGATAATTGCTCCACAAGCTATAAAAGAAACAGACTGAAACAGAGGAGCAGCCACTAAGCAGGAAGCAATATTGTAGGAAAAGGCAATAACAAAGAACAGTTAATTTGACCTGAGCTGATGAGGTCAATGTTTTAAAAGAAATAGCTTCACATAACATAAAATAAGAACGTTATTTCCCATTAGAATAATACTGCAAGTGTAATGCTACACAAAATCCATTCTCTAACACTTGTTATTCTCAGCTTTGTGGTAACATGCACTCCTGAGGTGTCCTAGACATCCTGTGTCTGACACAGATCCATTCCTCTGAAATATTGATTCGACTGCTCCCTCCTGCAAGTTCTGTCTGCTTCAGAGTGCATATTGCTTTCCCCCAGCATTCAGCTACTGATAGCCTCAAACTACAAGAACTGGAATAAATTCTGGTATAACATTCAGTCAGACAGAAAGTTCAATACAGTATCTTTGCTGCAATTTGGACAGGGAAGCGGAAGCAGGTATTTCACTCTTAACTCACTGCCATTCAGGAGTGCTGTTGACAGGAGATGGAGCCTGGCTCAGCGGAAGAGATCCAAGGTTAGGAATTTGGTAGGGCTGGATCCTATTCCTCCTTCCGCCACAGCTCTGCTGTCTAATCCTTGGCAAGCACATCCCCTTTGGGCATCTGGATCCCTCCTCCCTGACACATCTATTTAAACTGCAAATTCAGAAGGGCAGAGACCATCTTGATGATGACGAAGCATGTACAACACTCTGCACTAATACTTCTATTAATAAATATTCCCGTTGCCATTAAGTAACAAAACTAAATCCATGATAGAAATTGCAGGGTCAGTGATGCGTTATATTAGTTTTAAGGTATTAGGGTATAAACTGTAAGAAGGCAAACTCCCAAGTGGGAGCAGGCCAGAGGACACCTATGTTGTTTTCCTGCAGATTTGGGCAATCCAATTAGAGGTAATTGAGTTTTCAACTACATGAAATTACTTCAAGAATACCATCACTTGAGGCTAAATCTCCTGTGAGGTTTGGGGAAAGGAGAAAAGAAACATTACAAAGCTGGAAGAAACAGAGGGAGGACAGGGCATGCTGCCTGAACCATGCTGAAGAGAGCATGCAGCCAAGCCAGGAAAAGGCATTCATACTGCTTACAAACAGGTGAGTGGCTGGGCTGCAGACTCAAAGCTTTGCATGCTCCCAGTTCAATGATTAAAGAGGTGTTAAATACATCCATGCTTTTATGCATTTTTAACCACAATGGTAAAGCAAAGCACACATCTACAAGCACCAAAAGCCTCCTACAGTCCTGTAAATACCAGAGACATAAAAAGAAAGCTAAGTTACTGTAATGACATTAATTCCTGCTGCATTTGCAAACCACCATTCCTGTACAATGCATACAAGCACCTCTTTTACATGTTCAAATTAGCTTTGCATTAAAGCCATCTCCCAGCCAGAAATGGCCATTATATTCACCAAGAAAAAGAAGTGTCGCCAGACCGTAGCCTTGTTTGGCACACCCTAGAAACACTAGAAATGCTGCTCTTTTTGCCAGCTAAAATCTGAAGTACGAGCATTGACAGGAAATAGTATTTTTAGCACTGCTGCAACAACTAGGATTCCTACAGCTTCTTTCACAGCTTTACACTGATTTGAAACTAGATTTAATAAGACTGTTTTAAATATTCAGATATGCTGAAAGAGTATTTCTTAATACAATGAGCATGATAAGCAGAACACAGAGTCGCTTCTACTCCCCACTTACAGAGGTAAATCATACCAATTGATTAGGACAGAAGATAGAATTTACTGAAACAAAATGTAAAAGTTAATGAGCAGACTGCAAAGAAAACTTAGCTTTGACTTGAAAGGAGCACAAACCCTCTATTTAACAGAAGGAAAAGCAAAGGAGACCCTATCCTCATGAGCTAATTGTCTGCCTTGCGCTATAGGGGATGCTCTTGCTTAGCTTAAAAGTAAAAGGCACTCCCTCCTCCCTCTGCCAGCACAGGAACTCCACAGCACTAATATGACACCTTAAATGAGCCAACTTCCTTGAGCATTGCCCAGGGGACTAGAATGGGCATGCCTCTTAATTCAGAAACCAAGTAACATGTCCGATTATCAGTCAGGCTGAAGAACATCTCTGACCAAGACCATCCCAGGAAAAACACTCACATTCAAGCTGAAAAAAAAACATGGATTGCCATAACAGGCATATTTTTATAGACTTTGTGTGAACACAAGCTCAGGATTAGCCAGTATCTTGGCTAGCTCTATCTGGATTCCCTTATTTTGAAACAAAATTAAGGAAAGCAATCATCAGAAAAGGTCAGTGGCTCAACTGTTTGAAAAAATAAAAGCATCAAGGAAGAGCATATGCAGTGATTCATTAAATGTTTACTGCAGAAACTCCAACAGTGAGGACAAAATGAGACTTTTCACAGAAACTGTGGATAATTTGCAGAACTGTTGAGCCAAACAGAGCATTAATACAAACTGCAATTTTTAAGAATTTTTCAATACTCCCCTAGAGCTACCCCCACGAATATGTGGTCGGAACCCCTTGGGTGAGAGAAGAACAAAGCTAAAGTGCTGACCTTGAAGAGGAGTGAAACAAAAGTTCCACCTATTTCAAGTGTACGCCTATGCAAAACAAACAGACCCAGCATCTCAGGTGTTTAGAAAAACACTCATATTGGAAAATAAGCATGTCATAAGGTAAGTGCCCAGGTGGGAATTCACCTTATGTTGTCACTTGAATTCACTGTCATGGATCATCAGTCACATCAATTCCTGTACAATGAGCAGAATTGCTTTTTACAAAGCTAACTCTGCCCTGAACCAAACAATTTGCAATTGACTACAGTAACTTTCTAAGATGCATCCCAGTCCCAACCTGAAAGCATGAAACATCAAGAATTAGCAATTTCATCACATTCCAGAGTCAGTTTTAACAGGGAGGCCAATTAAACCAGTGGAACACTGTGAACTTTAGCTCTTATTTGTTCCTTCAGTTCCTAGATGGACCCTGTTTGTTTAACTATGGTTACTGGTTCTCGCTACATTTACTGTTGCAGCCTTGGGTTTTGGCATGTTCTGTGTTAAGGAGGTAGATACTGTAAATTGAGTCATATCTTAACCTTCTCAAACTAGAGGCAGAACACAGCAAGAGACATTTTCCTCCCTTTGAATGAACCTCTGGTGGCTCCTCTTTGTGATCTTTTTGACTTTTGCATTCAAAAGGCTGCTGGAAGAACTCTTCAGCCCCTGAGTCTTCCCAATACTGCATTTAGCAGGAAAAGTGTTCTCCTATTTGCTGCTGTACTACTCACATACTCAAGGCTGCCTCACACACATACGCTGCGGCTAAGAGTCAAATTGGTTTACTCGCTTAGCTAAACTTCCAAAACCTCTTCACAGAGCCTGTTATTTACTCTACTATTTATAATTTTGCATTTAGCCATATTAAAGCACATTTCATTCAAATGAGTCCAGATTGTCAAAGCAGCCCTGTAAACTGCCAGCTTCCATGTCATCCACAGAAATTCAACATCTGCTTCCAAACACTGAACTGTGTCCTAGCAGAACACCCACATGTGTACCCATGCTGTGTTGGTTACCCAGGCTGTGGTAACCAACAACTACTTTAGTAATTACAAGTTAGCCAGTTAATTCATTTATTGGGCAGCATCTCAGTGCTGTTATTATTGTGTAATGTGATTTTTATCTAATTCTAAAAATCGGGGTTACATAATAACTAAATCAAGTACCCTATAAAGTAAATATGAGAATACTCATCACTCTCAACAAAACCTGTAATTTCATCAGTATAAAATCTGTTTTGCTTGATGTAATCCATCTTCCATAAATAGAGCTCACTGACTTCAAACATTCCTATCCTTAACTTTGTCAACTGTACCTATTCCAAATTTGTTTGAGGGTTTTTTTTAAGTTGTTCTTTTTTAATCTAGGACTAAGGTCAGTCAGGGTGAGGGGTTTTGTTTGTCAAAGTAGAATTCAGTTAGAGTATTTTTGAAACAGAACAATGAATATTTTCTGACCACAAGCTTTTTTACACCAACAGAAAACATCTCATGAAGCATATAAATCTCCCCCAGATTATTAGATTTTAAAAGAAAAGAGACAAAGATACAGTTTATACTCCATGAAAACCAGAAAACTATCTGCACAACTTCGCAAAAGCTGACACTACTTTTGGAAAAAAAGTAAGATAGAAATGCTTCTACACTGTGAATGCTCTGGGGGATAATAAACACAGCACAGACATCCCTGACAAAATACATTGATTAATTGATGGGAGACTACTCTGATGCAATGTTTTTTGCTTTGCTGACTTCTTGGTTTCTGGAGGATGAGAGAGACTATTGGTTATTTTCAGGACAAAGTTTACCATATCAATTCTAAAATACAAAGTCTAAAAAAAAATGCAGCAATTTAAACCAAAACAGGAAACCAATTAATGTCAAAAAGAATTTTAAAAAATAAAATAAAATCAGTAACTCAGCTCAGAGCTATCAGTCAGCTCTGACATCACCTCCCATACCTTTGTTTCCACAAAGGCTGATGTGTGCTTGTATCATGTCTTGGTAAAGAACATGAATGCTGACAGATCTTTAAGCTGTCACCGTAGCAGTAATGCATTTGCAAGAATACTTGCTGCTTCCTAGAGTCCAACAACGATGAAAATACAGCATCCTTAACCACCCAAGCATCATTTTCTGAATTGTCTGTCTCATACTCACAGATTATTTCAGTGTTTAAAGTCAATCTGAACTAAGTGCAGCCTATTCCTGAACTTCCAAAATTTCAGCTTCCAGAATTGGTACACAAATGACACAAAAATAATTCAAGGAAATCAGTTTTTCAGGGAAAAAGGTATAGCTTGGTTTTTGACAACCACGCAATGAAAGTATTTCATACATTCCTACTAGAAGAATGATGAAATTCTTTGACTAACTCCTAGTTACTTATTTAACTGAGAGAGAACAATCTATTTCATATAATATGTAACACAGGTCTAGATAGCCTTTACATTTTATATGAGAAAATCCTTGGTCTTTTGAAAGGCATTAAAAAATAAAAAAAAAAAAAAAAAAAAACAAGCAAGCAAGTCTTACCATTTTGATGCCTGTGGAAAATGTGACTGGTTTGACAGGTTTGGGTTTTTCCAGTTGCATTTCTAGCTGAGTAGATCTGTCCTTATGCTGAGCTAAAAGCAGTGAAGCAGGAAGATTGGAGCTCTCCTGTAAATATAGGAGGAACAAATTGGAAAGCTAAATTAAAAAAATCCCCAATTATTAATTAACGTTGCATATTCTTCAAAACTGCAAGCCGTGTCTGAAAGGCCATCGCTAGCAGAGAAGTGCAATGCTTCGTAGCCTCTCTATGAGAAACAGTTTACAGAAAACAATCATTTTCAGTAATAAGAAAAAGCTGCAGCAACTCCATAAATCAGAGTAATCTGCAAACAGCCATTTTTATAGAATCCACACTAAAGACAATATAACAGGCTCCTTATTCCAACCGGCCAATGCAACTGTATTTATTAAAATTTTAAAAAATAAAAATTAGAACTTAATCAGAGAAGGAATAATCCCAAGTAGTATAACTCGGATCAGATGTTTATCTAAGACACATTCTTTCTACCAATGAACTCAGACCAGTTTGAAATTGTTTCCCATTAGATTTCACCTGAGGCCGTTTGGAAACGATCCTTGCTCTGCTTTACACAATGGCACCATTGTAAGTGCAACCAACAGCATATTTATTTTCTCCTTCACCAACTTATTTTTAGGGAAGCCAGCCAGGGCTTTTTTTAGATATATGAAAAGCAGTAAAAAGAATAGTTAAGCAAATGAACTACTTGAACTCTCAGAACAGAATTATTAACATACATATATTTAACTGCACTCTTGAAAGGGTCAGAATATTACTGCCCAAGTAATGTTCTAATAAACTAATGCAACTATCTGCATGCACATCAAAATTCTTCAGACTTCCTAGTTAGAACAATTGTGAAGTTGAAAGCAAGGAAGTTCAGATGGATCCTTCCCAGACTGCTCTAGCACAATATTTTATTCCTAAGACCCTCAAACATCGCTTACACTTCTGTGTCATGGAACCTGAACTGAACTATGAGCCATAGCTGTTAGTCCCAAAACCAAAAAGCTTTACTGAACTGGACTGGGATTTGTACTTACTCAGTTCAGGGTAAGAAGCTGGAAATTTTAACACCACGAGATGCCTGACTGCTCATGGTATCCTATGGAAATCTTCTGAAGTGATCGTGAAAAACAGTCATGTTGTAGACTGACTTTTCACATTAGTCTCCACTCCTCTTTCCTCTCTATTTTTTGGTACCCTCGTTTTGTCTTACAACTAGATTGAAAGTACTAAAAGCAGAAAAATCTCACATAACAAGATCTGGTCCAGAGTCACAAACATAAAAAAATAAGCACAGGATGCTCCGCTCATTGTCTGTGATTAACCAGGATGAGGGAAGAGATTAACAAACTTAAATTGTAATAATAAGAGACATCTAATTTCTGTGCAGCTGGGAGAGAATTTTGGACCACGAATGCACCAGTTTACAGTCTGTATCTTCAACGTGTTGTACATGTCTGTAACCACCACACAGCAGCACATGCCACCAGCTGTCAGCAGAGTTAAATGATGCTGGATTCTTTTAACCATCAGATTTAATATGCTGAGGGAGAAGAGCATAGTGGGAAATGTTTTCTGGTTCATTTTGCCCTCTCATGTTCCTTAAACATTCACTGCATTTCTAATTCAATAACTAAAGGAAGCCAGTTTTCATACTGACTTCTCAAAAGTTCATACAATGGCTAGTTACCCGATTACACAACTGTGGGAAACCCACACTGTGCCAACAAGCCATCGTGTCTGTGATTGTTTGTCCTTTTGAATATGCACATAGCCCTTCTGTTAACTATTAACACACATGAAAGGTCCAGTCCTGTAAGCATTTATCCATACTAGCAATTTTCTGTATGGGAAAACAAATTGTCTAACGGTATGAACAAAGATTGTTTCTATGTAAAAATTTCTGAAATATTTGTCTCAGAAACCCTGAGGTTTTGGTAAAAGTGGGGACACAATGTCTCTAAAGGTACCTTGTCCTTTCCCTGACTCTACCATGTGCTGCAATGCACATTTTCCTCGTGCCTGGTAAAGTATGGGCTATTAAAGAGTTAAGATGACATCTAAGAGCAGATCTATAATCCTCTATATACATGTGAGACAGTTTATACAGTAAATAAAGGAAGTGTTTTAATATTTTACTCAGCTTCAATTATCCATGTCTAGAAGGTTAAAAAACAGCCCAAAACAAAACAAACCCCAAACACAACTCTTCCAATGATACGCAAAATGCACTGGAGAATACAAATCTAAATTGTAACAAAGTATTGTGCTTTAAAAGTGAGAGGTTTTATTGTAAAAGTGGTCATTTACAAAGAAAGTAATATAAAATCTGCCTAATTTAGTACTGGGAAGTAAACAGGCAAAAGGTAAAAGCCCAAAAAAAGCACCTGACTCCTCTTCCAGTAGCCTGCAGAGCCTGAGCTGCCCATGATGCCTGGCTCACTCACTCACCTCACCAGCAAGTGATACTGGCCTTCCCCACTCCCTGCTCTCAGTCAAGGACAGGTTCACTACACTCCCCAGGTTGACCAGGAACCAGAGCCTGCTGCACTGGTTTTTAAATTTTAAATGCCAAACCATTTCTGCACCTTTTTCCCTGCTTCTGGACTGTCTAAATTACAAACTCCTTGAAGATGGGGCAGGACTCTCACACACTTTTGCAAACAACTGAGACCTTGACTCAATGTGATAATACCATAAATAATATGTATAAGAAACTGTGAATCTTCTCAGTCATTAGGATTTAAACAGCAAAGGTAAAATTCTCTTCTTGGAAGAGGAAAAAGGTGTCATCTCTACTCACACCACACAATAAGATGGTCTTTATTTTTCTCTTCATGCCCAGTAACATGGGGAAGGAATCTTGGGAAAAAAAATTACCAAGTCACAGGCGATGCATGCAAGGCAGAACTCAAAACCAAGCAGCCAAACACCAGCTTCCCACCCACCTCTACACTCACAATCCTGTCAGGTCGGTAGTTTTGCAACTGATGTCACTGTAGTCAGAACTTAATCCTTGTTTGGTTTAGCACAACACCAACAACCACTGATATAAGGTCATCTTTTTTTTTTATGTAATTCCTTACACTGTTATTGCTTAAACTTGGCTTTTGCCGCATTTCTCAATTAGATTTTACTCATGATTAGCTTCATTTTCAGATTTGCAGCCAGCATTAGAAGGATTTCAGAGACCATAGGAAACATTTATTTGTTTAACAACTGCTGTTTTTCCAGAGACTTTGTAAGCCATTATACAAACATTTCAATGCTGGTTTTATAAACCTTTAGTATTACAAAACAAGTTCTGGCTCAAATTTAAGTTGACAGTGCCCCTTCATAAATTGAGACACAAAATAAAATTGCCCAGTTTCCTTTCTCAGCCTTTAAAAATCACCTCTCTGTTGTTTTTAAGAATATTCAAATATGTTTTAATAGCAATACATATGCAATCATGGTTAAAGCTACCTATTTTGGACACATTTTAAGAATTATTTATTTATTTCTACAAGCCTGGTGGAGAAGGTTTCCAGTAACACCAATTGCTGCATCAAAAAAATAAAAGCTACACATACTATCACTGATCTCTAGTGAGTTACGAGTGTTTCAGAACAGGATTGTGTTAAGCTGCAAAGCAGTTCAAAATCCCTATTCTGAGCCATTAATTCAAGTTGAAAACGGAGCTTTTATTAACTGATCCTCTATTCAAACTATTCTTAATTGTGTGAATTGTAAGCACTTCTACCTTTTAAGGTGAAGAGACTGCTGAATGCAAATTTATAGACTTGAGGGATTGTCAAAGAACCTTTCTGCTCATCTCTGCTTTTGTCTACAAAAATTGAAACCACCAACTCCCTTCAGCAAAATCATGACAGGTTGACAGGATTCCTGGCTTAGAAAAAGACCACTCTTGAGGAGGCCCAGAAACCCCTGAATTGCACAATGATGCTCTCTCCTCATGTTGGTGCCTCCTGCACTTTGGGTTCAAAGAAGAACTCTACTCTTCCAGGAAAAGTAGAGAAGATCTGTATCTTCAATAGGAATTGAGAATACAAAGCAGAATTAATGCTACATTAATGTGAGATAAACTGAAAAAAAGAGAGAAATTCTGATTTAAATCTGCCAAGCAGCTTTAAACCACGCTGACACAGCTGCACACATGTACACATATACACATACTTTGCCTTTCTTCTCATATCCTTTGAGGTGAGAACATACTGTTCTGAAGGATTTTAGAACTTGTGAAAATGTGTGCATGAATGCCTGTACACACATATGTATTTAAAAAATTGAGATGTGAATCTTGTTTAAACATTTGTTGAGCTTCTTTACACTCACACATAATCACTGCATTTCAGATGCAGAATCAGTAGTAAATTCAGCCAAAGATTAACATGATTTCCAGAAGCAGCCCGAGCTTTTCCTTCAGTTGTCTATGCAGTGCTCAAATGAATCCAAGCTTCATTCACTTCAAAAGGAGCAACTCAGCAAGAAGTATTTTTCTTTTAGCAGTTCCTGAATATGAAGGAATCACCTATTTGGGTGCTCGGACTCAAAAAGGGTTGCTAATGTTCAAGTAACTAATGAGGTTACTTGTCCCCTCTTCTGCACTATCTCCCCCTTGCACAGGTGTAAGCTCATAAACTGGCTCCTGATTACCATTTTGCATTGTCACATGGCAGATAGAGAGAGGCAATTCTGCCACTTTGCTCTGGTAAGACCTCACCTGGAGTAGCGTGCCCAGCTCTGGAGCCCTCAGCACAAGAAGCACATGGACCTGATAGAGCAGGTCCAGAGGAGAGCCATGCAAATGATCGGGGAGCTGCAACACCTCTTCTGCAAGGTGCAAGGACAGGCTGAGGGAGCTGGGATTGTTCAGCCTGAAGAGAAGGCTCTGGGGAGACCTAATAGCGGCCTTCCAGTACCTGAAGGGGACCTATAAAAAGGCTGCAGACAGACTGTTTACAAAGGCCTGCAGTGATAGGATGAGGGGCAATGGTTTGAAATCAGACAAGAGTAGATTTAGATTGCATGCTAGGAAAAAGTTCTTTACCGTGAGGGTGGTGGAACACTGAAACAAGTTGCCCAGGGAGGTAGCTCAGGCCCCATCCCTGGAGATATTCACAGTCAGGCTCTACAAGACTCTGAGCACCCAGATCTAGTGGAGAATCCAACCCAATCTATTCTATGATTCTATGATAATTAGTTCTTCTTCAGATACACAGTTAAATGTCAGCTAATAAGCAAACAGGCAGAGTGGTTGAACTCAGTAAAGCACTCTCTGAAATACATGTCCCCATGCCACTTAGCAACAGGAGAAAGCTTTCAGCGGAAGGTCACTCTGAAAAGAAATAAAACCAGGTAGAAACAGGAAAATAGCCTTCCTCAAATACGCAAAAAATTACTTGTGCATTTTGGTAGAATATTATCCAGGATTAATTTTGTGTTGAAATAGCCAAAAGTGCTTTCCTAGAATTGATTTCTAACCATCACTGGACATTGCAGATAATGAGTCCCATTAAGCCTGTGAATGCCAACCACTCTTCTTCCAGTCCTTAGCTTACGAAAACCAGAGGTTTTGTAATATTGAAGTGAGAAAATAAGTGAGAACACAAAACATGCAAGAGAGAGAAACAAGAAGGGATAGTTGTGTTAAAAACAGACAGTTAACCATGGTAGAGATCAATGTCAAGGTACTTGCTGCTTGTTCTGGTTTTGTCACTCACCAGATCATCCAAGAGTGCCTGCTTATTCTTTCTTTTCAGCATCTGTTGTAGTTGTTCTTCCTTCTGTATGAGCAGTCGCCTTTGTTCATTTTCCTGTCGCTCTACCTCTAAAGCTTCCTCCAGCTCTTCCTGCTCTCGTGTCTGAAATGGAAATTAGAAATCGACTCATAGCAATTTTCCTCCTTGGGTGGACAGAGCTTGCCCACAGCTTTACTTCTGTACAAAGGACCTAGGGGAGACAAACAATAAGAAAACAGCCAAATTCTACATTTAGGGTAGAATTTTAGTTAGAACTTCAAGGTGATTGAGAATGATAATTCTTTCTCAGTAAGAGAGAGTTTTGTTTTTCTTTGCTGCACTCTGCAGTTGGCAGTAACTACCTAAATCTTGGCTCTTTAAGTGTTAGGGGGATGACAAAGGCTTTTCCTTACACCTTCACCTTATTATGAACCCTACTTTGTACCCTGCTTCTCAAGTGATATAGGTGGAGGAGACCAAAAATATAACCCCTTAATACTGCTCCTTAGCACCCTCCCCATCAGCTGCATCTTCTGTGGAAAGTGCAGTGTGCACTTATCAGTGGTGTGGAAGAAAAGTAAGAAATTACAAATCAGTAACAGAGAAGCTTATAAGATAAACGACATTTAACCATGAACTGCAAAAACATTGCGTTCCCAGAAAAATTAGGATTTTTTTCCTGTAACCTAGACTGCAGTTGTGTGACACAAGATGAAAAGGGATTACTAGTAAAAAGTGATTAATTTTTATTTCAGGATTTTGTTCTTGAGAAGTAAACTATTAAGTAATCTGCATTTAATAATTACAATGAGAGGAGAAGGAAAAAAGAAGAGGGCTCAGAGATGGGATAATAAAAGGATTAAACACTTCTATACAGAAGACAATCAAAAGAATGGCAGTTTGATTCTAAGTCTGAATAAAACAAAAAAATACAGGAAATGTTTTCAAAATCTTCCCCATCAAAAATATTAAAGCAAAGAGAGATTTAGTAAAAAATGCAGAAATAAAACCTAAATGGATGATTTATTGATGGAAGCAGTTTGAGAAAAACATCATTGTAGTCAAGAGCTTAGTAAAATTAGTCCTTATCAAAAAAGTTGGATCATAAAGCACAGCTATCTGATACAGGCTGGAATATGCTGAAAAACATCCCTTTACCAGACAAATCAAGCCAATTGCCCCCAGTGAGGCATAGTTACTCCTGGATGTAAGAGCTGAAAGATCTCATCACCTGCCATTGAGCCAACAGAATGTGCTTTCTTTTTTATAACTAGCAGTGACTCTCGTTAAGATCTGGTCACTAATGAGCAACCACCTGAAACTGGATCCCCTTTGCATTTAATGAAAGGAAACCAACAAACAGGAAAATCCCCAAGTCGCTAATTGAGTTTATTTCTGAGAATTAAGGGATCTAGTTAGTTCAGTCAACAGAATTGAAGATTTCAGGCTCCCTAAGACATTCCCTAAGACATAAGGCTTTTTCCACATTTATGTCTAGAGATTGCCTGGAATTTGGACTGAAACAGAAGAAAACCTGCAGAGAAGTGCTGAAATATTAGTCTGAAGAGCCAGAAAAATTCTAGTCAAGAATTAAGTAAACTGATGTACAAACCTAAACCACATCATACTACAGGGAAAAGGAAGAACTATGACAAGTCGGATCAAATTCTCTCTGAAAGGAAGACCAAACAAAACAGTAAACCAGAAGAGAGATTAGTTCTATGGGCAGCGAGTGTTTTGTCAGGCTTAAAGATAGTCTCCACATAGTCCCACCAATTAAAGAAATAAAGATGATCACAGTGAAGCCTGCAGTAAACCCAAGACGACAAATGGAAGAAGTAAACATCAAGTGACAGAGTAGGAGGTAAGAAGTTACCCTGTGACTGGAGAATAGCAGATAAGGAAGAAGGCACACTTGGGAAAGCTGAGGTCCACTCAGAATGCATAGCTTTATATTTATAAAGCATATACATACACACATCAAAAAATATCCCTTCAAGAGTCCCTTCTCCAAGAGCTCCAAATTTGTCTCCTTGAACTTGATGCATTGCCCTGCATCTAATCTGTAAAGTCATTAGAAATTGGCTACAACGATGAAAAATATGGCTTGTATTAACAGAAAAACAAGCAGTTATTCAAATCCTGAGATGACTGGTTCAGTAAATTAATATTTAGATGTGTAAGAAACAAATACATACTCAGGAAGACAGAAGTAGGAAAAGTGAGATCAAAATAACTTACAAGGTCATAGATTTGGAGACATTGACTCATCAGTTAGAAACCGAAGAGGAGAAAACATGAAGCACTACTTGACGACTGCTGATTTTGACAGCGCTACAAGAGAAGAGCAGTCTTAGGATCACGTCAATGTCCTTTCAGTAGAGGTGGGAAACCAGTGTTCTTTTCTAAGAGGCTGCTAATATCTCAGCTACAAGACTGCATTCAATCCTAATCTCTTCTGCTTGCATAACAACAATTCAAGCTGCAATAACAAAAACACCAAGAAGGATAGAGACAAGTATTTATGTTTGTCAGAAGCAAACTGTTACAGTGGATAGAAAAATTTATGCCAGTCCAACAGTGAAGGGACAATGACTGACCATAAGGAGTTTAGATGAGAAATTATGACACCTTTTACCAATTTATGCAGTAAAGGTATTTCAAAACCTGTCAAAAACAGCTAGAGAGAAAGAATCCTTTCAGATTTGGGGAGAGGAAGTGAATTTATGGGCAAGATCATGCAGCTTTTGCAGCAGCAGCTATGTCAAGTCTGTTAAGTATGTTGTAGGTATCAAAAAATGTTCAATGTTTCAGACACTGAAAAGGAAATAAAGAAGAAATGTCTCCATATCTCCAGTAAGCCTGGATTCACACAGGCTTGCTCAGCTTCCACCAGACAGCCTCTACCACACCAAGCCCATACAGAAAACAGAAGGCCCAGAGGGCTTGGGTGGGTACAGAGCATTAGTACACTACTTGGTGTGATCACACAGCCAGTGCACAGGCTGTCTGTGAGTCACGTACATGAATGGAAGGTGGGCTGCAGGCAAAGCACATCATCCTCACTGTGACCCTAGAGGTTGCAACTACATTGTAAAATAAGACACGTAGCCAAAGATTTAGTAGGTCTCTTCAAGCTCTGAAGCATAGGATATTGGACAGTGTCAAACAGGATAACAGATCAGAGATGGACCCCTAGGGAAATTTCCTTGCCTTTAAAAGGAAGAGGTTCGAACAAACATTTTTCAGATTCCAATCTCCTGTGAAATCCTAGAGCTAAAGAAATCACTGGGAGTTTTGCCACAGACTTCAGGGGAGTGAGGATTTCACCCCTACTGATTTGAAAGCAAGTTCTTCGTGCAACTGGAATACAAACACAAAACCTTCTTATGTCACGCTCTGGGCAGACATTTTCCTTCAAGAACCAGTAACAATGTGTATTTTTATACTGAAAAAATGTTTAACAGATTAAGCTTTTCTTAAAGAAAGAAACACTTGCAAGTTTATTTTTAAAGAACAAAATTATATCTGAGCTACATTTTAATGAATGGATCTTCAAAGAACCATGTGTTTTGCACACAGATCATATATACAATACTTTTGATGTTTTTGTTATCAGCTCTTGAACAAAAGTTTCAATGTTTGTTTCAACATCTTTCATTTTAAATTTTGCATAAACCAGATCGGTGCTTTCCCTCACTTTTACAACTCCCTCCTGGGAGCTTCATAATGTCTGTGTCTGGATTCCTTTTTTCCTTCGGATGAGAAAGGAATGATTGTCCTGGTAAAGGAATGAACTTGCTCTCTCCTGGATATTGTCCAACAACACTGGCAGCACACATGAGGTGGTGATGTATTAGATGCAGACTTTACTACTGCCTGTCCCTCTTTTCAAGCCTGTCCCAAAATAAACCATTGCTACATTTCAACTATCAATTTCATCTCTTTACACGGCACTAAAGATCATTATCATGGAACATTAGTGCATTATGGTTTTTTAACACAAAATTAAGTCTACATCATACCTTCAGCACTGCCTTGGTTTTAAGACATTACAGAAAATACTCCACCTCGAAAATCCTTTAATTCCTTAACTAATTAATAAAAATTGTAGGGGAGAGGAGAAGTTAACTAACCAGTTTTATCTTATTTTTCTGAATGACTTCTTTGTTATCTTTCTGGTACAGCTCCATTTTCCTTTTGGTGTTCTCCAAATCCACATTGTTGGTCAAGTTAAATACTGCATAAATATTAGAAAAACAGAAAGCAAAAGTATTAGATCAGCATGCATTACTACAACAAGGAAATACTACTCCTACGTTCTCTATCCCTTCTAGTACCAGATATAAATACCAAAATAACATAATTTATTTAAATATGCCCTCTAAAGCAAGACACAATCTGCTAAACGAAAACAAACTTCAACAGAGGCCAGTAGAGTTCATTTAGATTTATACATCTGTAGGAGATGAAAATTTGAGTCTTACATCATATTTTGTGATACTGATAATGATATACACAAGTATTCATAATATCATTTGTAAAATGTTGACCTTTTCAAGTAGTAGTTACAGCTAAAAACACAATGATTCCCGTAAAATTAGACTAAATACATATATAAGAAATTAAGTCATTTCATAAGATTATCTAATGCACAAAGACTACAGACACTTCAAATTCATAGAATCATAGAAGTCATTGGATTGGAAGAGACCTTTAAAGGTCATCTTGCCCACACCCCCAGCAGTAAGCAGGGACATCCTCAACTGATCAGGTTGCTCAGAGCCCCATCAAGCCTGACTTTGAACGAGGGATGGTGCCTCCACCACCTCCCTAGGTAACCTCTTCTAGTGTTCCACCATTTCCATAGTAAAGAACTTCTTCCTAATGGCCGAGCCAAATCTATCCTTCTCCAGTTTAAAACCACTGCCCCTTGGTCTTATGACTTTGTAAATACCTCTCCCCAGCTTTCTTGTAGGGCCCCCTTCAGGTACTAGAATGCTACAACAAGATCCCCTCTGAGCCTTCTGTTCTCCAGGCTGAATGACCCAAACTCTGACAGAGTGTCTTCATAGGAGATGTGCTCAAGCCTTATGATCATTTTTGTGGCTCTCCTCTGGGCTCATGTTTTTTCTTGCATTGAGGGTCCCATAACCCTCATTACTTTATAAAAGATACCAATGTACAAATACCTTTATTATAAGGAAACCGTAGATGTATCCAGATTAATAGTTTAAAGGACATTCTTTTGATGTCTCTCCGTAGTGACAGGCTATATATCACACAATTATGACCCTGCAAGCAGGATTGGTCAGCAAGCCCCATAGCTTAGCACAACATTCCCAATTATCTACACATGGCATGGAAGACACCTCAAGAAATTGAACAGTTTCTATAATCAACAGCTTGAAAGATGTAGATTGTTTGGATGACTAGTAACTTGATACTCTGAGCCCTTCACCTCTAGGTCACTGGTTCCATTTTAGGTCAAGTGAATTCCAACTGAAAGCCATTATCACTGGGAAGTTGCTTGGCTATCATCATCCCGAGTGGATGCTGGGCTCATGCCCATGGCATTAGAGCTACTGAAGACTGCCAATAAACAGCATTAAAAGTCTCAAAGAGCTTTGTCACATGGCTACAGTAAATTTACAATAGGAACAAAGAAATCTGCACTGCCAATGGTAAATCCCTTGGAAGAAAACAGCAGCACAAGGACTGTGCTAATTCAGCCCCTAAGGAAGGGGAGGTTCTAGTGGAAATGTCAATACAAAACTTGGGAAGGTTTTGGTTCAATTCTCTTTTTCTAGGCTCTCAGCGACTGATTCACTTAAACCTTAGGCATATGCACCATTGCCAAGTCATTTATATAAGGTTGCTAAAGAGATATTGAAAGAAGCCTGAAGTCTGTGTTGTTACTCAGCAGAACAGCACACATCTCAGTTTGGTAAAGAAGTATCTCTTCTTTTAGCCTTTCCACAAGTAACATGGCAAGAATCAGCTTTCAGAAGGCCCCAGAGAAACCAAACCAGGAATAGCCTAGACTGGCAAACCAGTTGAGAACAGCAAAGGAAACCGCAACAAAATCAAAGCAAGGAGCAAATGGGCACAGGGAAGACAAAACAGAGAAGGTCCAAAACATGAGAGCTGTGGGATACAGCTCAGTTCTAAACTGCTATATAGCAGCTCACTAGTGCCAAAAATTGGTAGCTCTACTCCTACATCTCTCTTCCCAGGCAAAGGCTCTGACTCCAGGACTCTGTCAACAGAAACCCTCCAGTAACCTGAACTGGCTCAAAAAAGAGGGGGTCAAGCAAGTGCCAGAGATAGTGCAAGGGAAGAGAAATCTATAGATCAGAAAAAGAATATTCTTTCCAGGAGTACTGAGCCACCACATCATCTCATTCGTGTCCAACATATTCAGTCCTTCTGCAAACTGCAGCAAAAAACACTAGGCAAGACCCAGCTGACAATATTCCTAACCTTAAACAAAACAAAACATTGTATTTACTGTTTTTCTCACCTTTTCCAAATAGCAAGCAACATCAAGAGGACTGATGTTTTAATTCAGCCTGGCTCCTACATCAGCTGAACTCTTCCATCCCAACCCCATCATCCTCACAACAGAAGTGATCAGAGATGTAGGCTGGTTTTGTGGCTTAAGCATTTCACTGGGATTCAAAACCTTCCAACTTTTCTATTGTTCCTGGGCCTTTTCTATACTAGAGGTCTCCCACCTGTAAGAAGCAAGAGCAGGGGAATAAAGTTCCATTCTCTTATCTGCTGTGTCTCTTTGCTTTAGCTACATGCAGCATCCCCCTCTGTAGTCTCGATCTCACCTCAGGTGGAAATGCTGAACACTGTTCTTGATTTTTGGAAGCAAGTTACTCATTTCAAACATTTACTTTTCTTTTTCCTCTCCAAAAGACTAACATTTTCCAATTTCATATTGCAACACACATGCACTTTCTGGTCACAGGACCATTTCCTTATTCAAACACATTATTTTAGTCTGTATTTTTAGCATTTCAATGGCAATTTGACCTCCAATTTCCCCACCTACAGCTCCCTGCTGACAAGCAGCTTAATATTTGAGTATTACAGCAGAGAAAAATTGTCATGTGAAAATGCTGGCATACAATAAGGCCAGAGCCCTGCAATGACAGCAGCTGCATGGGAATGTCAGTACCTCCTACAATTTAAATCCACACACCAGCTCTCTAAACTCTTCAATGACGACACAAGAAAGAAATAGCATATGAGACATGCTGTGCTAGCAGGATGCCCAGATGCCACCTTCAGGTGCAAGAGGAGGAGCGAGATGCCAAACGCCTTTGAGCTCCTGAACGTCTTGCCTATTTCTATAAAAATAATCCAGCAATAAGCTGATTATCTAGGGTTTGCAACTATTGCTGCTTGAAATGTGCAGAGTTTTTTTTTCTTTCTCAGTTACCTTTAATGGTTCAACTAGTCACAACCTAGGTTCATAAAACAAAAATTGTGATATTGAAAACTCTTACTGAGAAAAGTAAGCAAATTTTAGGTACAAGCTGTTGTCTGTCTGTATCTAGAACTGCATACAAAAGCAGGTTTATTTTGCTACCTAAAATGCACTAATATTTCCATATAAGAGAGAAGTTTCTGCACCAGTGTTTAAGAAATCTTCAATATCCACCTGCATAGCAACCTTAAAGGCCCACTGCTCTGCTCACAGTAGGATGAATGACAGTTTATTTCCCCTTCTGTTTTCCTGCTGCAGCAAGAAGCAAGTCATAGGTAAAACCCTCTCAATAGTAAGATCTGCTCATACCATGTTCATTCTGCTCTGTCAGTCTTGCTCTACTTTGGTAGGACACCAGCAATGAGATTCCAAATTCCAGCATCCTCAAAGACCAGAGCAGATTTCTCCTACTGAATTCATAGTCATTAAAGAGGAACATTATCTTGGTCCAAAGTATCTGCTCCTCAACACTAAACTATCCACATATCAAGACTTCAAATACTGCAAGCGAGATATTGTGGCAATGATGTTTCATGTTTATATTGACAACAGTGTCAACAGCTGACCTTTAATAAAAATGAAAATACCTTCCCTCCTACAATAAACACACTAGCAGCAAAACAAACTATGCTCTTTCACAATGTGTGGTTATCAGTTGCCAATTACCCAGCCAAACCATTGTCCAACATGTTTTCTAACACGTTTTCCATGTATTTCAAACACCTTTTCATCAATATTCAGAGAATACAAATTCTTGCCATTGTATCCTTGCAATTACAGCTGTCAAGTCCATTTTGTAAGGGGCACTAGACCACAAAACATAATTAAGAGATTATTTCTTTCTCTCTTGTTCCATCCATGTGCTAGTTATGATTTAAAAATCAGCAAGTATCGAATCAAAGAACACAGTTACTTATATTCAACATCTCACCTTTTACAGAACTAGGACTATGCAGGGTGTCTTTTTCATTTGGTCTGCTTTAAGCTTTGTCAGAGATTTATTTTAAATATAATTATTTCAAATGTTCCCTTTAAAAAAATACAAATTTTTTTTAAAATGAGCAAATGGATTTTAAAATTAGAAGAACCAGAAAGAGTTAAAAAAAAAAGTATATGCTACACCTACTCTGAAAAAATATTGGTATAGATCTGAATACTACTGGCAAAGCAGATGGCTAGTTTGAAAATGTTTCAAAGAGAAGACAGACCTATTTTTGTCTATGCTGAAATATAGAATAAGCCAATATAAGAGGCCTGAAACCCTTCAGGGGAAAGAAACAGAAGCTGTTTTGTATGCAACAATTATTTATCTACTTATCCATCTCACATTGGTTGGTTTATAAAATGACTTGCCTTGAGACATCTGTTGAAGTATAACAGGAAGACTATTGTATTTTTCTGAAACATTTCATTCTGTTTAGGTAAAACTCCCTACTTCTGAAACTCAGCCTCTACAGGGAGACTTTTGTTACTTTTCAAAATAACATTCATTATGTGATCCCACACCAAATGAAAAAAAAAAATTCCTAGTTATAAAAAAGAAAATTTTAATTACATGGCACAATAATTTGTCCAGAGAAGCAGCAATACGAACAAATGTCACTTCATTGCAGGAACTTTAAGTCCATCAAAATTTCCCTGCTTTAGTCTGACACACTGAAAATTTTCCAAGACTTCTCCTAGTTCCTTGAAGGACAGTAATGCCAGTGTGTAAAAAATACCTGTTATTCAGATAGTGGGAACACTTCATCTCTGGCAAGAGATGATTATTCTGCTGACAGTGTTTGATCTGCATTGCTGGCATGAGTCAGCTGAAAATTTAAACATTAGCAGTACTAGTTTGCTATTAACAACATTCCGCCCACCCTACTACAAACTCTGAAATCATCATCTTCATAAATCACCAGCTAGAGATCAGGAATGATAGAAGAGCAACTGCTTTGGGCAGAGCATTACAAAAGCAGATGCAACCACATCCTCAGCCTGCCCAGGCAGTCCAAGCTACTATGGCACTTTCTCTTGGTGTTTTTGCTACTGGTGGAATCAACATTCTTTGTGATAATAATTATCAGAATTAAAGAAAAGGTGAGGCTGGTCAGGAACTGGAACAAGGTGCCCAGAGAAGTTGTGGAGGCTCCAACCCTGAAAGTGTTCAAAGACAAGCTGCATGGAACCTTGAGCAACCTGGCATAATAAGAGGTATTCCTGTCCATAGCAGGAAGGTGGGAACTAGATGATCTTTAAGGTCCCTTCTAACCCAGACCATTCTAAGAAAAACTACATCTATATCAGAAAAATCTAGGTAGGTATTAATAATTATTTGTTTATCCTTAGTTTTATTTTATTGGGTCAATAATTTTCCAGAAAATTATCTCAGCATCCTAATAAATTACTGAAATCACCCCACCCCATCAGTGTATGAAAACTCTTTTTGGCTGGAACTGTGTAGTACTGAAGTCTTTGTTCAGATGAGGTGACTTGAAACGGATCTTTGATAAAGCCATTCAGTTTCCAGTTGGGTTATTCCCATTGTCAGGACCAGCAACACCATCCTCATGCACACACAGGGAGGAAAAAAAGAAGGAAGGAAAAAAAAAAAACCAACAAAAAACCACCACAACCCACAAGTGATCACAGATACCAAAATCCTTTCTGTCCAAGGATCACTTGTGAGATAAATGCTCTGAGCAAGACAAATCATTAGGGAGCAAGTATTGCATAAAGTCTTAGAGGTGTAATGAGATGGAGGAATCCAAAGGGCACAAATACAATAGCCTCCTTCCAAGTTGCATGTACTGAATGTTTTTAAGAAGCAATAATTACAATTAACAATTGTGTTGCGGTAACGCCTAGAGGCCTCATTCAGGTGTCAGGAGAGTGGTGCCAGGCAGTGTGTAGTTGCATGCTGAGAGGCAGGCCCTGCTCTGGAGAGCTTACACGCTGGCTTTTGAAAAACTGGCTACATAGATACCCTGGGGAAGAACACCACCTTGTAGAAGGAGCAAGCGAATGTGCAGGATGGCCAGAGATTGCAACTTGTGGCAACACTCTCAAGTTTAACCTTGTCCTGTTCATCTTAAGGGCATAGTCTTTACTTACTCAGAATGATCTTCTCCACACCTTTCCCAAAGGCAGGTTTTAACCCTAGTGTTAATGACAACAAACTGTGTTTACAGTGTTCTCAAACTGTCCAACTGATTTTGCTTCTGGGGAAAACTTGCTTTAAAATGTGGTTTCTATTTAAAGCCTTGTATAACACATTTTAACTCAAAGTGTTATTTAGTGGCTACATTCTACACCACTTCAAAAAATGTGTTTTTTATAATAGAAATCTTAAGAAATGACTACCCTAATGTTTGTTTGACCTTCCCCTCTCACACTTCTGCTATCCCACCCAATTCTTTTCTTTAAATAGAAAAAACCTGCAGCAATCCTGATATGAAGGGCAGAAAATGTGTTTTCAAGTGAAGTCATCAATGGAATAGGACAGTGTAATTGCTGCAAATGGTGGAGCCACCCCAAACATTTGCAAAACTATCAGAATTGTGCCAGGGCCACATGAAATATATAGGATGTCTACATTTTCTCTGTAAAGCAACTACATTCATCCCCTCACAAACAATAGCAAGAAAAAACTCAGCAGCAAAAAGAAAGCACGCGAAAGCTGCACTTGAACTCTCTCACAGAAAAACTGAAAATTTGGGATGGGGGGAATAAAGGGGAAATCCAGTTCTCTTGCTTCCTATCTCTCCAACCTGGCATCTTGATCAACCATCAGAAGCTGCTGCCAACCTGATATACACCTTGGCTCTCCACAAGGCAAAACTTTGTGCTGCATGGCTATGCCCTTTCTTTCCCATCTTACAGTCTGGTTCTTTTCTGTGCCCAAACAAACAGGGAATTCACAAAACAATGAAATAAAGACTCTCAGCAATAAAATGTGAAGTAATCACACAGAGTTAAAGACACCTTTAACACCTGGTTCAGCCATGCCACACGCAACACGCACAGGAAAAACACTGGAAGAAGTCAGACTACCAGACAACTGTCAGGTAGAGAACTCTGCCCAGGAGTGCAAGGAGGGAAGGGCTTACCAAGATGTACGCCATGGACTTTGTCACCAAGGAAAGAAGAAGAGGGCTTGAATCCTTACCTAAGGTGGTGTTCTCCCCACTTCTGGATCTGCCTGAAGTTAATGATCATAAATGACCCCTTTGATGGTAAAAATAAGGAGCCTTCTTACTGCTCTCCTGTCCTCTCATTACACTGGCTGCTGCATGAAGAAACTAGGAGGTAGATAGAATTCCTAGTCTTTTTAGTATTTCAGGTGTCCCTTCCAGGCAACCAACTCCAATTTCTAACAACTCTATCAGGCTTCTTCATGACGTGTTTGCAGGGCCAACACAATTATTGACAAATTCACTCTTCACAAAGTTATGAAGAACAAACATAATTACTGCTGCCTCTAAACCAAGTTACACCACTGCAGGGTCTGGAACCATTTGAAATTTAACAACCTAATACCAAAGGCTGGGGAATCATAATGCTATGCACAAATTGGTGAGGTTAAGGCAATTTCAGGCAAAACTTCAACTCCCTTGTTGCAGATGCTGAAAACCCCTGCAACATCATTAAGTGGGAAACCTGTATTTAATGCTACAGAAAGAAATTTTCCTTTCCATAAGCACACAGATTCTTCCAGGATCCTCTGGCAAAGATGCAATCATTTTTCTTACTCACTCCCTCCTTCCCCGCACCATCCAAAATAATATACAAACAGAACTACACCCACAGCATCTCCACCAGATATTTGGGCCCATGAGTGTGCCTGGTATTTCCCAGCCACACAATTTAGCTCTCCAGACTCAGCCTTCTGATGCCAACAAAAACATGATACATTACTCACAGCAGTAAGTGGATTGGATACATTTCTACAAAACATCAAATCACATTCACCGCCACTCTTGCATGTTCTAGAACACCTCTTCTACCTCCAGGATGGAAAAAGTCTCAGCAGCTCATAACACCCAAGAAACAAACCATCTAGTAGTCACTCCTTTGAACACATCTTGTTTTTCTAAGCAAAATCCATCATAACACCATAAATCACAAGCTACCCTAACTACGAAGAAAGTGAACTCTGTTCATGACACAGTCCCTTCCCCAAAGGGCAAAGTTCTGCTTCAACTAATCCAAAGAGAAAGAAATCAATGCCTGTTCCTAAACCTTCTCCTTCTGCACAGCAACATAAAATGCTACCATAGTGGTATGTAAGGTCATCAGCTTCAAAGCAGCTTCAACTACTGTACTTGCAGAAGAAAAAAATGATGAAAGACACCATATGGCTTCTGTCATGGTAAATAAAGCTAATGGAAGCATGTAACGAAAATTTCAATTTCTCCTCTCATTGTTTAATCTTTCCCAGTGCAGCACTGACAATCCCCTGCAAGTCTCTTTTCCAGCTATAAAGTAGTACTTCCTCTTTGAATGATGTTTTTTTTCTCTCTGGCAGCTAAAATGTTTTACTTAACGATGTCCTACAGTTCAGCAAATATGAACAAAAATGCACAGAAAAAAAAATTGGTAACATCTGATACCATTATAAATCTTATTACAGAAACTTAACTCAGACATTCTCACCGGTAGCTGAGTCAGAAGATAAAAGTCTTTAGTCTCATAGCAGAACAATTAAAAAACACAAGCATTAATACTTACCAATTTCTTCTATTTCTTCCAGGAAATCATTATATTCACGTAGACTAGGGAAGTCATCCTCTCTTTTATTGTATCTTTGAGAGAAGAAAAACAATTTCAATTCAGGCTCCCACAATTGACCAAGGTACAGCATCTTTAAAAGGAGACAGAAATGTTTGTTTCAAAGGAACAAAGTCAGCCTGGCATAATTCAGTACTATCCTTGCCCGCTCTTTGCCAATTCCTTTTACAAGGTTATAGGAAAACAGGAGCACAGAGGCTATGTTCCAAGCCAGCCCTTCAGCATGAGAAAACTTATCAAAGACAGAGACAACAGTAGCAGCCACATTAAAGCTTTTCTAGAAGTATCAGAAAAAGTAGTTTGGCTTTGTTGTGCTAACAACAAAAAGCATTTATTCAAGTTTTGATAGATGGAAAAAGTAAAAAGATGAAGTGACAGCTGGCTAGAATGTGAACAGCTTCTGAAAGTCAAGCCATGCAGGCTTTCCTCCCAAGAAAATTCTCCCTGCTGTACGGATCAAAATACAGAACATCCAGGTGTATGAAAATCTAATCCTGAGAACTCAGCCCAAATTCCAATTTGGTGACTTTTTTTTTCAGCCTCCTAAAAATTAATCTGGCAAATCCAAGTGAGCAAAGCATTTTACAGCATCGTCTGTTCTAACCATGCTTCCCATGTTTAGTCAACTAAGTCAAATTCATTACAGTTTGACTTTTGTTTAACTTCAGTAGACTTTATAATCAAACATGACAATTATTACTGTTTCCCACATCAGAATCCCGGTATTCAAAGTCACAATTTCCTCACGTTTCAGCAACATCACATGACTCATTTAATATTGTACTCAAGTTTCAGATAAAGGCTGCCAACCTTACAATTTACCTGCACATTCATTTTTGCACACACAACCCTCTTTTGGTTTGTTACATTGCATCAGACCCTCTTCTACCAAACCATCAGCTGGTCCACTTATTTTGCTTATGAAATGTCAATTCTTGGCCACATGGAGTGAGATACAATTTTAGACCTCATTTATCTCAGTCCCAAGAGCTCTTGAATCTGCATGACAGACTAGTAACACAAGACTTCTAAGGAAACTTCCCCACTAACAATTGCTATGTGAAGTAGAAAACAATGTGAACACTGCTTCTCTTCTGTCCATTTTCATTTTGGAGAGAACTAGCCTTCAGCTCTCAGAACAGGTCTCCAGGGAACAAAACAATCAAAGTCCTGTTTCTTGCTCCACTCCCATGTTCACCCCCCTCAAAGGGAAAGCAGCTGTAGTCCTCAATATCTAATCATCTCCATTTAGGAGGCTAGTCTTATGCCAAGGGAAGCCACAGAGAAACACCCAACAATTTCTAATGCTAAGCAGGAATCCCTCAAGGCTAAATGAAGAATTCAGCCCTCAGTTGTTGCATAAAATCAGACTCTCTGAATTCCCTCCACATTAAATGCAGTCAAGTTTCATGGGTTGTCACTTTACAGAAAATTAAATTATCTGCTCTGTAGTACTGGAGGGGTAAGTCAATTATTTTAAAATGGTGATTCATGAAATATATCCACCTTCTACTCTTTTAACTGGTGACACTCACATTTTCAGGACTTTCTTACGAATTTCCACTTCCTTGTCAACAGCAGGATCCTCGAAGAGCTGTACCCTGAAGTTACTCTTCCGCAGGGGAGTATCACACTCGTGGCAGTTCCCAGCCCCCCTCACAAACAGCAGCTCCACACAACTCTCACATCTGCAGGAGACAGGAAGGAGTATAAAGGCAGATGTATGATAAATAGTAACTGAAACACAGGATTGCCCCTCTTATTTGCTGCTTTCACACACTCTGTAAGCATGCAGCACATCTCCCCTTGATTTCACTACTTCTTCAGCACCCAAAAGTGACTAGGAGGTAGGGGCTCTCCAATGTGACTAAAATGAATCTCAGCAGCACAAATGCATTTAATCTCCCCGTCCCAACAACTCAGCCTCTTTGCTGAGACTCAAAGTTAATCCAAACACAACGATGGGGTTTGCATCAAGGGGAAGCTTGTTCATTGACACCAAACTCATTTTGCACGGACCAGATTGCAATGTCCTTATTTACTCTGAGCATTATCCTACACAACAATCCCTGGGCTGTTTCTTTTTGACGCTATTGACAGTGCAAGGTACTGGTCAGCACAAGCAGGGATATAAATTTTGCCCACAGTTCTGCAAGCATCTAACAGTACCACTACCACAGAGGAACTGCTGAACAAACCTGAGCTAAACTCCAGTCTAAAAGAATCAAAATACCATTTTAACCAGGAACCAGCATTATGCAGTTCTCCTGTGCCTTCTGTTAATGCTTTTTAAAAGGCACATAACACACACTTCATACAGACAGTGCACATAAGTAAACCAAAAACACCATTCTGTTTTTCAGTTGGTTGGTTGGGGTTTTTTTGTCTTACTAAGATTTCAGGTTTTAACAAGATGCTTGCTAACCAGTCAGCTGGCATTTAATAAAGAAAGAATACACAACACAAAATCCAATTTAATAAAAAAAAAGTACGTGAGTACTAATAACATGCAAATTTCTAGCAGAGGACAACACCTGCTGCAGTCATTTCCTACTGCTAGGGAGGCAAAGGGCTACCTATTTATAGCTCTGTTCTATCAAAGCCAAAACAGTTGTACATGAAGGGCTAAGCTGCATTGTACCTTCATGGACCCAGAACAAAAGCTGAACAAGTTAAGAGAAACAACACTGACGTGGTAGCAAAGTATCTTCAACAAAACCTTCAGTCTGCTGACCTTTCCCCCAACTCAACTGGTTCTAGTACTTACAGAAGCAGAGCTAGCTAGAGCCAACCAGTTTCACCCAGCTTCTGTTTCCAAGATTAGAAAGTGCAGAACAAATGCAATTGTATCTTACAATTAAAAAAAAAAAAGGCATTTTTTTTTGTTGTTGTTAACAATGCATCCTGCACAGCAGCTGCCAATGTTAAAGAGCAAATCTTGAATTTACAGGGACAGTCTTCTGCTCTAGAATTCCTTTAGTTAGAAAACCAAGCACATTTAAATACAATTTATCTGGGAAGAGAAAGATCAAACCTTTTAGCACAGTAGGCCTGAAATACAGAAGTTATTGGGACATAATCAAGAATTATGCTCCCATATGAAAATTATTTAGCTCATCCCTATGGGAGAAGCAACGCTAAAGGCAAGAGAGACAGGAAGGCAGGGAAAGGTTTTTTTCTCCTTTCTCCCCTAACCTGTCTGTGCATGCAACAGCCCAATGTATACGGACAGTTTTACTGTCTCCTTCACTTCAGCAGCTTGTGCTATTTATGTCTCTCTCAACACAGGAGCCAAAGCACAGCAAAAAAAAAAAAAAAAAATCCTCCTTCCTCTTTCCTATTTTTAAGTTCTAGAAAAGGGAGTGTAGAGCTACAGAACTTGGCAGGTGGATCCAGGTGTTTGCATTACTTGGTTTTTTTTTTAAATCATATTGTTGCCTAAGGACCAACAGAACAGGGTCTCCATGTGCAAGATATTATGCACAAACAGTAGCACCTGAAACCACTTCCCCCCCACGCTCTGCTTTCTTCCCCAAATCAAAGACATTTCAAGTTTATACAGGACTGGACTATGGGGGGGAAAAAAAAGTCCCCTTGGAAAAGCACTTTGTTCAAGTGCTACAATGCCTTCCCAAACTGGAACCAGTGTGTTTCTAAGGCTGGAAAATAGCTTTCCATACAAAAAGAGATGAGTCAACACCTCACTATGGGAATCCCACATCAGGTGACTACATTCTCACTCACTCATGCACATCCACCCTTATATTTATTCATAGATAATTCCTTCTGAATTCAAAAGGGGTTACATGGGACAAGTCAAGGGCAGACCTAGACTCTGCCCACATCCTGCCTCCTCTCCATCTCCTGATAGATTTAATACACACAATTAGACCCCAAGCCTACAGCTCAGCAGGTCTGTCACTCTCACCCCCACAAACCATGGTCACTTTCCTAGGAATGGCAGCATGTTTGGTCACACATTTCCACATGATTTTTCAGGAAGGAAACAAGCCATCTCCTGAATCCCTCTCAAACAAGTTCCTCTTAGTTCTGCTGAAGACTGCTAAAGTCAGAACTTACACCAACCACAGGAAGGCAGATTTCAAAGATGATAGTTTTGATAAGTTAATTTTTTTTTGTTGCACTGTAAAATTAAAAAAAAAAAAAAACATTATGTAAAAGATGAAACTATTTCTGTAACTTCACCACTCTCAGACTTCACCACTTGGTGACATGTGACAAAGGTTCCCAACCCATACAAGACTCAGACATCCCAGGCAGCACAGGGGGACAGCCCAACACCACAGATGGCATTACAGAGCTCTCTCCTGGTACATAGACCTCATCACCTCAAGTCATCCTTCCATTTCTTTGCAAGTCCAACTCTTCTCCTTAGTGTAATGACAGCCTGACCAAGGAAGCAGGACATCATTCAGTGCATGCCTTATTGGCCAACACATCATATATGGCTTTCCTCGAATGAGGAAAGAGACAAATCATCTGTTTAACTCCTTTTCACATCATGGCCATAACAGATGGCCACACATTTTCTTAAATTAGGAACCTGAAATCAGTGGGTTTTAATATGCATATTATATATATGTATATATATTATGTATGCATACATGCTACATATATAAAGATGACAAATGTTCAAAATTTACATTTGTTCAAAACTGAGTATATCTGAGACAACAACTTCACATGAGGTTTAAACAGACACTCAGGATGTGCCTCTGCTCATCTTCACACTGAGGTTTACAGCCCCTGTAATCTGTACTCTATTTCATATATTTACTAAAATCTTTTGTTCCCTTTTGGATACCCAGAGACTAGGTAACATGGATGAAGATATCAACAGAAAATGCCCAAGTAGTTAAACACATGCAGACAACAGAGAAAAACTATTAGTAGTGTCACCAGCAAAAGCAATCACATCTCCAGGAATAATAAAGTCTCCTGGTCTTCCACACAAGGATAATAAACATTAGTATACTCATTTTCATTTCCACAGACACTAGTTTCATCTGTCTTGTTCTTTTCTTTCACCCCCATGAAATATTAAACAAATGGCTTAGTCTCTCAACAGTCTAGAACAACATCATCTTTTTCAGGAAAGCAAGTAATGAAGCATCTTGCTGGTTTGGCATCAAAGCACAAACACCACTACATGCCCCATGTCAGTGTTCAAGGACTTCATATTAAAAATGCTTTTGGTACATGGCAGAAAACAAGCAGAGGTTCCTCTCCAGAAGGCTGTTAGATATTTATCAACTAAATTACACTCACTGGAACTGAGTGTTTATTTTGGACAAAGTGTCTTCAAAGGGTACAAGATTTGTGCCCAGTCCTGCATTCCCCACACATGCACTTCACAGAGGGATGACAGCAGATAAGAAATCAAGCCTCTTGGACACTGAATGCATGAAAATGGCTCACAACATTAGCATAACTTGATGGTGCTGCTTACTCATCTAGCTTGGCTGGCAAAACGGCAATCAAAACAGAATAAAGGAAGAGTATTTTCACAAGCAGTACAAGATATTTTTTCTTTTAGAATTTTAGATTCAGCTGAGCATAGCAAAAATTTGCGAGACTTCAGATATGCTGCCATTAATCATTTCAGAAAAAAAATTCTTTATAGCTTATGCTGTCGAACAAGAATATTACAAAATTAGTTACTACTCTTTTTTTCAAAGGTTATTTTTAGTAGATATGCTTATTAAATAGTATCAAGTATTCAGAAGCTCTAAGCTCCTCTTCTTCAGCTTTTATAACCAAGAGGGTTCTATTATTTAAAGTAACAAAAAAAAAAATCCTCTCTACCATGGAAAAACAGTTTAGATTAAAAAACAGTAATACAGCCTTCTACATATAGCCAAGACCCAAACCACAAAGAAACAGAATGTAAAGAATCAGCAAAAAAGATATGTTTTCACTTGTTCCTCGATTCTGATGTCAGAGGGAAATTTACTTACAGAAATGGAATGACTCTTGATTTATGGTGAAGGAACATTAAAAAACCGAAAACATGCACACATGAGAAAACTTGCACAAGACATCTATATTTTAAAATCAAAGATGTTTCTAGAAACATTCACAGGCTTTTTTGTTTAGCTTGGGTTAGACTATTTTGTGCACTTGACTGAGACAAGAGCAGCCCCATCTGAAGCAGCTGTCAAGCCTGTTTATTTTGCAGCCTTCAGTGATTTTAGCAAGTCCTCATAACCCACAGTGGTTTCTGCTACATAGCCAAGACTTGAGCCACCATTTGCAGTTGGCCATTGCAAGTTTATTTTCTAGGCTGATAGTAGAGCCTAGGAGGCAGGTTTTTCCTAGAGTCTGCAGGAATAATGATCTCTATGATCCAAAAAGCTAAGGGAACTCAGCGAAGGCAATTTTTTTTCCCATGTTACAGGTTAGGGACCAAAATATGAAGAAGCATGACTGCAATGACACCAAGTGCTTCTGAGAGCCTCAGAATAAAGAAGCTTATGAGATTAGTGGCTCCCAGAGGAGTAGGGAGTTAGGGACAAAATTAAGTCTTTTCCTTTTCACACCTTAGCTTCAGGAACTCAGAAATCCTCATGCAAGCACTTACAGAAGCAGCTGCCTGTGTGTTTCAGGCCATCTCTTGCCTGTTCACCAAATATAAGTGGGAGTTGGGAGAAGATACTAATTACTCTTTCTCTGCTCCTCTGTTCAGATTCTGTGAAGTGCTACCGATGAGATTTTGTTATTCTGACCTTGTAAGGAGACAACTTCAGAATGCTCTCAAAACCTTATTTGGCAGAAAGACCCACAATGGGTCTGTCTTCAACTGGTAAATAAACAGGTCTCACAACCAGCCCACACATCATCTACAGATTACAGCTCTCATTATTACGATAAAACACATCTTAGGTTTTGGGTAGAAATCACAACTCTATCAATCAATGAGAATTTCTGGATTTTTAAAAACTGGTGATAAGCTATCTTCAGTTGTCTGCAGCTTCCCTCTGTTCAGCCTACATTAACATGCACTGCAAGACAAAATCTCACATATTACTTTGCTAACATTTAATTATTTTGTTTCTAGACTATCAAGACTCTCAAGATGTGATCCTAACCCTTCCTTTAACAACAAAGTAAAACCAAAAAAAGACAGACAGACTGGTACTCTGCCTGTATCTGTATTATGTCAGTTCTCAGCATCATCTGCCAAGACACTGAGCACACAATCCTCCTTTTAGACTATTTATGCCTTTTGGGAAAATGATGCACGCATACACTTGTGTTTCATTTTGTTCTGTCAGATGAGTTCTGCTCCATATTGGAGGAGGTTAAATGAGCCCAGACATCTCAAAAATTTAGGAGATGCTCAGGCACAGTTAACTGTATTTTCCAAACACCTATAAATGCATCCTGACATACAGACCAGTTCATCCCAACTGCACTCACCAGAAAGAGAGCAGATCAGGTAGTGGTTGAACAACAGCTTTGAACAACCAGCATTTTAAGAAAAAAAAAAGACATACTGAGTCAATTAATAATAAACAGAAACATTTTCACCACTCATTGTGTTTCAACATCTCCATTACAAAACCATTTCAAATGGTTTGGACCTGACAAGAGTTTACAGTAAACTGAAACTTAACTCTCATGTTTCCAGTACAGCGAGCCTTTCCTTTTTTCCTAAAAAAAAAAAAAAAAAAAAAAAAACCAAAACCCACCACAAAAACACAACCACCCACAAAACAAAACCCACCACCAAAACCCAGAGAAGAACCTTTCTTGGTATTAACTCTGGAGAGTATAGAGAAAATATTCTGTAGGTGTTGAAATAAAAGTGGTTCTTTATGAGATACTGCTGCCTAGTCAATTAAGCACACAATCGTAAAACCCCCGTGTCTTACAGCATAATTATGTCTATTTGGTCAAACATGAGGCCAATGCTTGACAGACCAATTCTTGACACTTCAAGAGCAGCTGTGTGGCATTGAGAAATAAGTGTTTTCACAACAACTGGGCATACCAAAATTGACAAAGAATTTAGCCAAAGCCCTAGAACAACTACTTCAAATCCATTAGACTCTACTGGGCAAACACATGCACTAAAATAATAATTCAGCTATGTCAATAACCCTTTTATTATGCTTTATTCTCTTTGAATAAGAACCTTTGCCAGTTTTCAGGGTTCTCAACAAACATCAAGTTAGGCAGCTATCAGGATCAGCAGCTGCCCATAGCACACCTGACCTTAAGACACAATTACGAAACTTTGCATGTCTGTTTAAATTGCAATCTTTTAGACATGATCCAGCCCAACAGTGCCCATTGTCTCACAAGACAAACAGACTTATCGTTAACAAGTTGAAAATCTCACACCAAGCTCCACACAACACACAGTGCTCCCTTCTTCTTCCACATCCATTTGTTACCTCGTGGGAAAGTCCTACTCCATGGTATGGACTAAACTGCCTTCCAAGCTGACAGGTCTTACTAACTCAAGGATTTTGAGCATTCATTTATTCAGTCTTATGAAACACCTGCATAAGCCAGGGACAAGAATTTAAAAACCTAAAACAGACAATGGAAAAAATCCTAAGTAGCCATTACACATCTTTTACTCAGAATCATAGAATTGTTTAGGTTGAAAAAGACCTCTAAGATCGTCAAGTCCAACCAGTAAGCTAACACCACCAGGGCCATTAAACCATACCCAAGGTGCCATGTCTACATGTATTCCAAACTCCTCCATGGACAGTGATTCCACCACCTCCCTGGGCAACCTGTTCCCATGCCTGACCACTCTTTCTGTAAAGAATTTTATCCTAATATCCAATCTAAACCTCCCCTTGTGCAATATGAGGCCATGTCCTCTTGTTTTATCACTTGATGCTAGGGACAACAGACTGATCCCCAACCTCACTACAATCTTCTTTCAGGTAGTGGTAGAGAGCAATAAGGTCCGTCCTCAGCCTCTTTTTCTCCAGACTAAACAACCCCACTTCCCTCAGCCGCTCCTTATAAGACTTGTTCTCCAAGAAGAAGATTTATCCAAGACTTGATCCAAAACAAGGCTTCTACTTTCTGCTCTGTACTTTCAAGGCATTTTACAGTGCAACGATGGCAACTGCAAGCAAGACATGGAAATACAGCTATATAGTAAGAGAAAAAAAATTAAAAGGTATTTCTGGCATGATGGGACATCCTGACGACATTACTGAAGGCTTGTCACAAGACACTCCCGCATTTCATGGCTAATATCAGAAAGTAAGATGATAAAGTTGATAAGACACATCTGTAAGAGAACCAGGTACTACCAACGTTTTCCACAAAAACAAGTGATTTGGGGTCTCAGGGGTAAACATGCAAGTATTTAAAACTCTAAAAAATTAAAACCTTTACCGATCTCCCACAAAGATACCTGTTGAATGATCTGCATATGTTGGCTCATCTCTCCCAGCTTTTAGAAGGAACTAAGCCAAATTTCTGCCAAGAACATAAGCTTGTATTTCACTTGAAGAGTAAGTCATACATAGTCCAGTTTCCTTAACCTATTCAACTACAGAGAGACAGCGTGGGTGTATGTACACACAATTAAAAACAACTGAGAAAACCTGCCTGTAGGAGCAAAACCTGCATTGTCCATGTTCTGGATAGCTCTGAAAACATCACCAGTGCTCAAAAAGCAATGTATAATGAAGACTTGTCCCCTTTGTCATTGAGCTTGCTGGGTTTGCAAAGACTGAAAGAACAATTTGCCATGAGTATGTACTGTGTAGGAGCTCCTACAATAATCTTGGTTTATGATACAATAAAAATAAATTGTTTCTTTTTATGCAATTTGTCTGAAATGAGTGACCAGAGTGAAGACACCAACTCCCATTCTCATAAATTGCAAAAAGTCCTGACAACCTTGAGCTTATGTATGCAGCCCAGGAACACCAAAACTGCATTTCTACACGTTAAATCAGCAGCAAAGCCAAAAAAGCTGATGTAATCTGCCTTCACATTACCATCGTAGTCTGTCCTTTCCCTGCTGTCCTGTCCTGCAGGCCAGAACAACATTTATGCAGTCACATGGTTACTTGCTGGGTTAATTTCCATCCAGATGTACTCTCCCCATTTGCTTCACCACATAGTTCACAAATGCTTTTACCAACATGCAGCAATGGCCAAAGTGAAAGTAAATTCAAGCAGGGTGAGAAAGGTGAAGCAGGATGCTGTCAATCCTAAAATCCCAGGCAATGGAAGTGTACCACACCACAATCATAAGCACCTTGAAAGCTAGACATGTTTAAGACTCAAGCATTAAGGAAGCTGAGGCATGAATTGAAGAGGGAACAGGGATTGTGTTTAGTACTGGACAATGAAGTTAGGCAGCATGGTGGGCACTTCTGTAAACACCACTACATACCCATGAAGCTTTGCAGATCCACTCTCAAAAAGGAACTAGGAGAACTGACAAATGAACTCCAGGTCCCAACGAGTTCAGCAGCCAAACTTCCTGCACACTTCAGACAGGTTAGGGCATCCCACAAACAATGCTCCCATTCAGACAGCTTCCACCAGTGTATTGACACTGAGAGGACTTTGACAATGGGCAACAGCCCAACTGCTGACATGCCTGTGACAAGAGCACCAGCACCAGTGCAGCTGAGCTGAAAACCAAGACAAGACAGCACCAATCAGGCAATCTCTGAAAAGGCTGATGTAGGATCACATCCTCAAAAACTCTGTCAACAAAAGACCCTCCTCAACATTCAACACCCTCTTTTCAAACTATGTAATGACACTTGAGGCAACTCAGCCTTAGGAGAAACACTTCCCCTGGAACAGGGCTCCTCACCAATGTCAATGAAGTAGCTACAGTAAATCAAATCTGTGGAGATGGCTAGCATGGACAGAGAGACTCCCAGAAAGGTCCTTTTAGTCTGAACAAGACCCCAGAACTAAGTTACAAGGGAGAGCCACTGAGTGGGAGAACATAAAAAAAGCTGTTCCTCTCTTCCCGAGCTCTGGATTCAATAGCACCCAATGCTGCTTATTAATTTTTGTCCTTCCCTTCCCTCTTAAAGTTTTTTATAGCGTGATCCAAAAGTATACGGAGAGAGAACATGACCCAGAAAGCATCTGTCATTATTTCAAGATACCCTATAAGCTGCTTGATCAACACACCACTAGAAAAGTAAGTTGAAGTACAGTTGCAACACAAACAAGAGGTGGGGTAGAAGATGATAAGAAGCAATTTTTAGAATTGCTAAAATGAGGCAAAAAGTATGCCAAATGTTTTCAGCTTATTTTAAACGATGCACACAGAGTTACTTTACAGGTTAGTCCTTCCAGAAGAGAAACAGAAGGCAACACCACTGAACAACACAACTTCACACATTGGAAACACGTCACAAAGTCACTGAGAATTCATCATTTAAAGAGGAAAGGAAGAGACACCTCTATAAACAGTAGCGCATAGTCCCTCTGCAGAGTGATGCACTCATGAAAAGGCACATGCAACCCATAGACGACTCAGAAGAGCCAATGCTGTGAGAAAGAGAGGGTCACCAGCAGGATGTAAGGAGACTTCACCTGAAATGGCACGTGCAGTTCTGGTCACTCACAATCTAAACAGATGAACTCACCCTATAAATGCAGAAAAGGGAAGCTAGCATAATCCCAAGATTGGGAAGACCAGATTATCAGAGGAAAAACAGCAGAAAATTTTAAACTGGAAAAAAAAAAAAAAAAAAAAAGAAAGTTTTTACTGGAAATTGTACTCTTTACCAGTCACAACAGTGAGCATCTGGAATCACCTCCAATAGAAGTAACAGGGCAAAAACTTCTGCAGGTAATTTAATATGTCATTTAATAAGGATATGATAAACAAAGGCTACATAAATGTATATATAGGCTATGCAAATGTGTATATATATATATATATAAGGATATGTAAAATATCCTTACATAAGGACATGTGAAAAAAAAATCTTCAAGGCAAGTACGTATTAGCTGATGTGTACTTCCATACACCTTGTGCTACACCATGCCTTAGCTCACACGTAAACCAGGTTTAGATAAACAACTTCTGTGCAGCAAAAGGTGGTGGTCATGGCTCAACAAATCATCATTCCTACCCTCTTCATCAGTCCAGGACTTACAGCCTTAGGAAACAAACTACTTCTCAAGGTTGCTGCTTTTTCAGTGAGACAGACCAGAAGCACCAGAAGCCTTTGAATACTAAGAAATCTGTAGTATTTTTGTTGTGGAGTGCACTCCTGTTTCTGAGTAGTGCAGACAATTTTGCATCGTATCAAAATTCCCTATTGGAATTTCAGTTGACTGAGGCATTACTTATTTCCTCCCCTAAAGCACCATTTAGAATGACTAGCTAAATCTCTGTTGTCTTTGCCATTCTAATTTGAAGAGCTGGATGTCAGAGAAGGAAGAACCATCTCTACACAGTCCTTTAAATACCTTACAGAGCAGAGTGTAAATCATCCTTAAATTGCAGATAATCTCCACAGAACAACGAAAAACAAACAGAAAATCCAACTCAGTAACATTTTATTGCCACCTCTCTGAAAAGCATGGACTACACCCTTAAAGAAATAAACCTGGGCAAATATCTTTCCAAAAGAAAGACTGGCACTTAAAAAAAAAAAAAAGAAAGAAAGAAAGAAAGAAAAAGAAAAATCAACCAGCAAAGAGTGAAAGGTTTGTGGTTTTATATATTTTTGAAAAAATATGTATCTTTGACATGCAAGACACATATAATAAGATTTTTTTTTTTTAAACTGTTCAGGCTGTTCAGGGCTGTAATCACACAGAAACAGGACTGCAAGGGACTCCCAGATCATTCCCTGCATTTCTACAGAGCTGTGTCTTAGATTATCCACAAAAACCTGCAGGATATTTGCCCCTCAAAGTGCCATGGGCCACACAGAACTCTGCAACTCAACAGTAAAGTTTTGATAAACCTACTTGTTTTGTCACCTAACAAAACTAAAGGAGATGTAAAGAATGAACACAACAGCAAGCAAGGCATCTCGTGTTGCAATGGATTGCTTATTAGGAGGGTCCAGCCTTGTGCCTAAAAGCTCATTTCTGTCTTATCACCTCCCAGAGCTGGCACTTTTGATCTTCAGCATCACAAGCACTTATCATGCTCTGAGGCTGCTCTCTCTGAAACTGCAGCAATAAAGAAAAGTTACAGATTTTGTTTCAGCTTCTGTAACCCAACAGATTTTCACTGCATTTTCTTGAAAAGCTTCTTTACCTCACCAATCTTCAATAGTGTAAGTGTAAAGGAGATATTCATTAGCACATCCCAACAGTAGCAATTCAGACAGCTTCCCCACCTCCCTAGACTGATTTGGGAATCCCCTACTTCCTACCAATTTTTAAGGGTCATTCCTCACTCCATTTTCACATAATCCCTAAACAACCACTATCACATCTTTCCTCAGCAGGAGATAAAATATAGACTGTGTTTCATAAACAGTGGAGACCTTAAGATTACATTCTTGGTGGGACAAAGCACGATAAATATTTCAGAGATGTCTTGAAACACCCTGCAATATACAACACGTAGCCAATGAAACAATCTCAAAACCAAATATGTTTTGATTTATTAAAAAACAAGGACAAAACCAACCAAACAAACAAAAAACCCAAAACCTTCTCCTCCCATCCCACACTGGCCACTGCACAGGTCAGATTGCAATTTCCCTTTTAAGGGTGGCAGAAATTCTGACCTACTTAAAGCTTGGTAGAGAACATTATTTTTGCATTGTAAATTTAAGCATGCAAAAATAATTCTTTATCCTTAAGCTTAAAAACAAATAGTAGTTGCTATTTTAGTACAGTAAATCAGTTGGTGACCATCATGCAAATTTTTTGAAGTTGAACTGTGAGGTCACATTCAATGCAACTACATTTAGAAGAAGGTACTTTATGTATGTATGTATGTGTCAGACCTTCATTAGCTATGCTGGCATCTCAACCATTTCCTACAGATTGCAGGGAATAAAATTCCAGCCGTATTTCAGTGAAGTTGGAGGTAGCTTCATAGATTCTCAAACAGAACTCTAAATAACCAAATACATTAGTCACCATACCAAAGATGTAACAACAGTAACAAACTGTTCTCTCAAAGTTGCAGCACATTTCAAACAACTTTATCATGAGGAAAATTTGTGACCCATTCGTTCTTTTAATATTTGTTAGTAGGAGAGACAACAAGGAGAATCAGTTGCCCAACGTGGGAGAAGGAAGAAGCAAAACATGTATTAGTAGAGGATCAAGAAGACAAAAGCAAAGAAATAACTCTAGTTATAAAAAAATAAACTATAGTTTTGCTTGTGTTTAGATCTGTACTTGCTACACCACAATTTGCACAAAACAGAACACCCTGGTGTAGTTCAGCAGTGGATGCAGATGCCAGGACAAGAGATTGCAGAGGACAGAAGGGAGGATGACAAGCAGCTGCCTCCCCACATTGGTAAAATGATCACGATCAAATTGTTGTCAAACCATCTGAAGTCAGCTAAGTATTCACAAATCTGTTCTTCATTACGTGGAGTTCCTCCCATGCATAAACACCAAAGTCAGAGCACAGATCTGCTGGGCATTTTTGTGTGTCTCTTTATTTATAGGTGGAAATAGCTTGGAATAAGTATTTTTGAATGTGATCTAGTATAAACTACAGCTGTCACCCTCTGTAGGACTGGTCCAACTTATTCAGTTTGCAGAAAAGTTTTGCTCCTTCTGATCTGTGTAGGATTAAAAGAGTTCTAAAAATTTCAATTCTCTACTTCAGCTGCAAATATCATGCAGACAACCAAACCCCCCCATTAGTGACAGCTACAGCCTTATGCTGCATGGCACTATATCCCAGTAGTCTCACTGATTAAGAAGAGAGCCACTGAAAACAAGTAAGGAAATGGAAATCTGGCCCATGATTCAGATTATCAGTTCCAGACAATATTTGATCTTACTCATTTTACCTAAACATCAGCTGAGAAGCATTCCACAATGCTGCAAGTTCTCTGATAAACACCACACTGCTCCATAATCACACAGGATCTGCACACATTCAAAAGCAGCATTTGTTTAGGCTCTCAACAGCTGTATTAAAGCCATGTGCCAAGAAACATTGTTCCTGGTCTGAGAAACAGTGAATACTGTTTTCCTTGTCCATATAAATCACACACAATAAACGCTTGGTATGATCTAGTGCCACTAAAGCAGTCAAATTAAAACAGATCAAGAGACTACACCCTTGAGCATATAAAATCAAAGAAATGTTGAGGTTGGAAGAGACCTTTGAGATCATCAAGTCGAAGAGCTGACCTAAAGCTCATAATCCCACCACTACTACTAAGCCACTACCACTAAACCATGCCCATAAGCACCACATCCACAGGTATTTTAAATATCTCCAGGAAAGGTGACTCCACTCCCTATTGCACAGCCTGTTCCAAGGCTTGATAACCCTTTCCGTAAAGAAATTTTTCCTGAACCTCTCCTGACACAACTTGAGGCCATTTCCCCTTGTCCTGTGACTTGAAAGCAGATTGAAAGCCTTTGAACACAGACTTTTACCCTTTTGCTACGTTCCTATCCTCATTCAAATAAGAGGCTTATACACAATACGGACAGGATTTCTTCTTAAACAACCCCAAAATCAAAATATCTATTTTACAAGTGAATTGAAGATTCTGCAGACCCTCCAAGAAAGCAATGGCGACTAGTAAATTCCTGGATGACCAACAGATTGAGGAACCTGGAAAGGGAATCTAAAAAGCAAAGGATCAGTTTTTCAGAAGACAGACCCCCCTCCAATTGCCAACATTTTGGAGGTGCCCAATTAACACAGACCATCTTTAACTTTCTTGGAAAGAGCAAACCACCTGTGTGAGAGACAAAATTCTCTCTACTCAAAAATTCATCTCTAAGGTACTCCCAGGCTGTGAATTATCTGCACACACCATTTTATGGAATTACATATTACTATGAATTATGTGGCTCGATTCTGCAAGCTTAAGGCCTGACAGGGATAACCTGGGCAAACAAATCTTCCTTCCACCAGTTTTCACAACAGCTATCTGAAATCTGATTTTTTCAGATTTGAAAGCATGAGCTCAGTGCTGTAGGACACATTCAAGAAGGTGGCTCCTCGTGTGCTGAGGAGCATGACTGCTCTCTAACATGGCCCACACAATTTTTCCTATGTAAGGATTCACTGTCTTCTTTACAGATAAAACTATGACCTAAAAAGATGAAAGTTCTTCTCTGATTCTGCAAGAAAGACCTTTTGCCACAGTCCATCCTCACAAGATAAAGTCCTTCAAGCCATCACCAATAGCTATGATTAGCAGTCTAGTTCATTCACACCCCTGCCATTTACAGTACAGCTTTCGCATGTTCCCTAAGCTCTCAGATCCCTATGAACTAAAGTCACTTCCTTACCTTTGCAACTGCTGCTTCCACTCCCTAAAACAACAAGCTGCATTTTGGATAGCTGCATAAGGTATTCTACTGTTTACCAGCATTTTCTTCAAGAAATATTACAATGATACAGAAAAGTGATCATCTTACCTACTTCCACAAAAGACATAAGCTAAGTTTACTAGTCTTTTTTTTTTTAAAAGAGATCCAGAGATACAGAAGAGATGGGTTGTTTGTAGATACTAGAGACTGCACTCCGGCTATTGCAACAATCACTGAACAGTTAAACTCTGAGAAGAATCCAGCTACCAGCACAGGCTGCTGTTCATGACTTATGGCTCTATTGCACAACAGAAGTTATTTGAAAAGCAACTACAACCTTTTGCATCTACAGCCTATCGGCATATCCAGGGCAGAAAACATCATGCTGGGTGTTTTCCTTGGAAAACCCTGTAAAACAAGTTTGGTGACACCCACTGCAGCATGACCTGAATCCAATATACAAAGTTAACCAGTCTAACCAAATTCCCCAGTAATAAACATACTATAGTGGGTCATGAAAATCACAAAGATCAAGCCACATTCCCAAGACGACCAAACCCAACACAGACAGAAACACACCTCTGTCTGTACTAAGGAAGCATAACCATTATCTGCTAGCCTGCCACTGCCATTTTCCCTCAATAATTCAGCTAACTGGGGCAGGGAGTATGTCAGCCCCAAAACTGGAATCATCACCCTACCCCAGTTAGCCTGCCAACAGGGGGTTGACAGGGTCATCAGAAATAAATGTGTGAATTAATTCAGTGATCCTAAGGATGCTCATAAGATTCACTCTTCTTTTCCCTCCTTTTAGGAGGCCTTTTCACATCACCTTATACTTTGTACCATAACACCACCAACACGACATGCTGAGTCTTCAAAACTACTTTGTATTAAAAAATAGAATACATGACTCAGATGGTTTCAAGGTCTATATGCTTAGTAAAAAAAAAAAAAAAAAAAAAAAAAAAGTCCACCCTAAAATATCACCTCTAATAGCAATTTATATTACAGTTTCCAGACCTGTCAAATACTTGGCTGCAAAACTTTAAAGGGATGGAACTACAGCACCTGTGAAATGCTGGGTTTTCTTTAAGAACTGCAGAAATCAGCAGTATTAAACATCCCAACGGAACTTCCTTGCTGATTGGCCCTTATGTAAATTTAATGAACCCAAATACCAAGATGATCAATTTTCACCTTTTATCTAAAAGTGCTCCCATGGAAGAAAAACACTCTCCCCTACAAAGGTTTCCAGCTGGTCATTCTCTCTTATCTGGTTGCTGAAGACTTTGGCAATACTGATTCCCATACTCTCACTTCTCAGGGCAGCAGTCCTCAATCGCACAGATAAAAAATCACTCTCAGCAGCTATCCGGAAGGTATACACGGAATTAAATCTCAATTAAATTCTCATAAGCTTTAAATGATAAAGCGTTAAAACTGCAGGAATGTGTATAGTAGAGGCAGCTTAAATATAATGCTATTTAATTGCATAAAGGTGTGAATGCACTAATAAGATAATAGTATGCTTGGGTTCTGCTAACTAGGCAGCAATTGTCACTCAAGGCACAAAGTCAAACAGTTCAAATTGTCACCAGCACCTGCATCATCCCCCCACCTACTCAGCAAACAGTTGACAGTGAAAGACAAACCCATGTGATTTCTGCTCACTGGCTTTCAGCAAAACCAGATTCAAGTGAAGCTAAATGGTCCATTAAATGGCCATGCTAAAAGAAGTTCTTTGGTTTTGACAATATACAATTAAGTAACTTTTTCCATTCCCTAGATACCCACTGAAGGGGCATGGTAAAACTCAGTACATCAGAGGTAAGTCAAAAACATGTGTACAAGCTGTAAACTAGCTTAGCCATTCTCAGACATAACATGTCAAAATGCGAATATATTTAGGTCCTTTTTACTATGAAAAAAGCCTGGTCTAATCCTCCAGGCAGCTACTACTGGAGAGGCAAGCTGGCTATACAGTCCTAGGGGAACAGAGGTCTCAAGGAAGGAGGGGAAACAAAACCTCAGTATTTGGTGGGCTTCAAGGAGGTCTTGGATTCAGCCCCATAATTTCAACAGTCCCACAGGTATTGTCAGTAAATAAAAACTCTGTTCATGACTGTTTGCAAAACCAGGCCCCTCAAGACAATGGCCTCCTGAAAGCAAACAAATAAAAAGCCACAGCACGGAAAGGATAAAAGAAAACAAAAAGACAGCTCCAGACACTTGAAAAATGCTTATTACATGCACTGGATAATTCTCATGTAACTGGAGGTTTTGCTTTCCCTAGAAACACAGCCCAACATTCCCTTCTGCCAACAGCACTAGCAGGGAGGCTGTACTTACACCAAGTATTGTGGAAAATTCATCAGGAACTACTTTTTCCTTGTTCTTTGCTACAGACAAATACTCTTGAGTCTTTGTTCAACAACAAAGGCTATAAAGGAGTAATAGATTATTCAAGGGAAACTTGAACGCTCTTTCAGAAAAGCAAGACCCTAAACTTGACATAAAACCCAGACCAATGGAGTAGAGCCCTGTTCTGTTCCACTCAGTAATACCAGCAACAATCTTCCCACCACTAGAAAAAAGTTTCCTTTTCCTGCTTTGCAGGAATGATTCGTCTACCATCAAATTCACATATGGCAGAAAAACAAGGACAAGAATTGCATTGCCCAAAGGACTGCTCCAAGGAATCGGTCCTTTTTTTCCCCTGTTCTGGACTAAAAAGTGTACGTATTTGGGCAAAGTACCAAAAATAAAAGGCACACACACCCTTATGGTTGTCCTTCCTGAAGATCACCCTGCTGTAAAAGGTCACACAGCATAAATGCTTCCTGTGTTATTTCATAGGCTGCTGATGCCACCTTGCCAGTCACTCTCAGAGCATTAAGGAAAACCGGTTACAAGACAAAAGCCTTCCTCAATTTTGTGGAGTGTTTATAAATGTGATGAATGCCAGTGTGTCCTAGCATGCCAGCTTGAAAATAAGTAAAGCACCTGGCCCTCAGCACAAAAGGCTGACTCACCTGTATGGCATTATCTTTTGAAAAGACCCAAGCTTTAGCACTGTAGGGACACAAAGTACTTTCAAGAGGCTAAGGGGAGCATGACTTTTCCTCATTCTTCTCTCCACCTGCATACACTGCTGATCAGAGCTGTGGGATGGCCTCCCAAGCCAGGGGACAAAGATGACTAGTATACATGCAGTCGCTCTCCAATACTGCACCAACACCTCTTGACACCAGCCCACCTACTCCATTCCAAGGGGAGGGGGGGAACCAAACAAAAATACATAGCAATAAAGAGCCAAAACACAACCACCGATTGCTTAAATCTATTCTCCATGCAGCTCGAACATCAGTGGTACTCCCTCTCTATCCCATCCTGCAGCTCCACTGAAACACAATGCATAAAACTGAGCAAGGACATTAGCAGTAGACACCCCATATCAGCTAAGCCAGGAGGAAATTATGCTTTTCTTGTTCCTGCTAGATCTTCATCTCTTCTGCTCCACTCTGCCTTTCTAGACTACAGCTAATTCAATGATTTTCCCTTCTGCACCTTGGTGATGACACTTATGATGCATCACATATCAAATTTGCTTCATTGTCATCACCTCTACCATCCAACTAAATTTTGCTTTGTATTATTTTCACTTCCATTTATGCAGAGAATAAAAATAAGCAAGATGAAAACCACTCTTACCAGGTATCACATTGTTCAGTGATCATCCCGAGTAGTATCTCATACCAACTTTTCGTTCACAGCGGTGACAATGCTAGAAGGACACTGCAAACCAAATCCCCCTGCCCAAGGTTTGACCAGACTAGGTATGAAAAGATCTGAATGAGATGTGAAAACCCTCCCCGCTTCAAGGAGAAAGTTGCATCCTCCCCAGCAAAGCTCTCTTCAAACTGCGACATTTGCAGAAATCCACAAGTGATCCTTTTATTCTCGGGAGCACAGACTTTACATAACATGAAGCTCTTTGCAATTTGTTTAAGCTAAATCCAAGTCCAAGCTATGCAGTGTTTGAGCAAAAGAGGCTGGCAGCTAAAACAAACATTTTAACTCCCATGGTATGTATTGGGGAAATTGTGTGGGATCATCTGAGATGAGTGTTTTGCATGGCTGTTATACACCTACATGGACACTTCATGCCACAGGAATGCTACCAAGACAGAAGCTATCAACAAAGACAGGTAGAGGTATCTAATACAGAGATTTATTTACTTTCATTGGAATCATACATGGCTGCTACAAGGTAGAGCCTAGTCCTACACTAACTTATGCTACTTCTAAATCTGGTTTCCCATAGTTTCCCACCCCATATTCCAGCCCCAGTAGCTGCACAACAGCTCATGTGACCAGAAGCAGTGCAAGAAGCTAACTAATCTAAAACTGATCACCTTCCTGAACTAGTCAACCAGCATCCAAAAAAAAAAAATGGAACAGCCATGTGACACAGGGAACATCTGTCCTTCCATTTGCTGAAGTGACCACAGAGATTCAAGTGGAAGTCAACACACACATAGCTCGTAATTTCTATTTTATTTTTTCACCTGCACCACTGCTTACCATTTCTTCCTGTCACCATTATACATAGAAAGCGTGACCAGCGTCTTCATGTAGGAAGCATAAAATACTTTACACTAACAAGGCCAGTCACAGGGTCCATATGTGCTCAAAGCAGAGTGTAGGAAGAGTCACAATGTTTTGAGCACAAGCAGTAACAATACCACCAAAAGGGCACAATCACAGATGCTTGGCAAAGGACAGCCCTTCTGTTCATGATGCAGCTTAGAAACGCATAGACAAAACCTGCAGGTGAAAAGGCACAGCTGCAAAAGTGGCTCCGAAAACACACAGAAGATGGACAGGAAAGACACACAGAGGGGCAGTTTTACAGTAAGTTTTCTCTGGTGGCAAAACAGGCCTTGTTGCTGCAGATTCTCATTTCCTCCCTGTACCTGCGCTGGCATGGTTCCTTGCTGCTCCTCAAATATGCCAATGTAACTATATGTGAGGCTGGCTAATAAATCATAACAGAAAAATTAGTCAAGATAGCAGAAAACAAAGGAAAAAAAAAACCAAACCACTAACCCATGCCCCCAGTAACGGCACTCCTTTTGGAACTCTACTGTTTCTTTTTATACAGTTTCCTTTCCCCTAGGACCAAAACCGAGATGATCAGTGGATGATCCACAGCTCAAACACTAAGTTGCACAAATCACCAGTTGGCTATCAACTCAATGTTGTAACACAAAATAAAACCGCTAAAAAAATCCAAAACTATACTGCAGAGCAAAGATGAAATATCGTTATCTTAACTAATGCAAATACCCTTTTCTAGAATACCCATAAGATATTCATAGGATTGGCACAGGCTAAGTTTAACGCTTTTCATTATGAGGCTCTCAAAAGGCTCTTTTTTTTGTTGTGGAAACAGTTTGTGTGTTTGAAGATGAAGTACAGACAGAAGAGAAGTTTTAATATTCCCCTTACAGTATGCTTCAAAGTTTAGAGTCACTTGTAAAACTTGTCATCAGTAAGACAGAGGCAGCAATGCTTTTATGTCACAGGAGAAATACATAGACATGAAATGGCTTATATCCAGAGACACTGAGCACTATAGAAAAGAAATCAATGATCCTTCTATTCATTACATATGCCTATTAATGTCCAGAAAACAGCAAATTAAACATTCTCTGAATATGGTACAAAACAGGTTCTGTATGATGAAAAATAGTATTCCATTTCAATAAAAGTATGATGCCATAGGTACAGAGCAACCAAGCTAAGACTGAACAAGGGATCATTTTCCTGGCATTTTCTAATTTCTCGGTGCTAAACTCCAAAACAAAGCTTGGAATGCAGCTTTCACGTGTAATTTATACACACCTCAAGAGATAGAAATACTCCAATTATCTTGAAAGAATCTGGAAAAAAAAATTGCAAAAATAAAGAGAGGAAAATAAATATAATTTTATTAAAGTAGTCCCTCCAAACTTGCACCAAAAAAAAAAAAAAACCACTATCTGCTCAGAAAATGTAGTTGCGAGTAGTATATTTATTACAACTCCTAGTCAAAAGCTGATCTAGTTAAGAGGTTAGTGCTGAAGACTCACAAGTAAAAGACCTGATGTCAGTCACTCAGGATAAGGTGACGGACAATCATTTAAAGATATTTGAACTGGTAATATTTGGGGGAGGATAGAAAAAATACACACAAAAACCACACAAACATACCTCTCCCTCATCTCAATCACCCTCAGCTTCTGCTGTAAGTAGTCCAAGTCAAATATGAAAAGTGACTGCATTTAGGACAAACTCCAAATCTACTGCTATCAACTTATCTTAAATAAACTGTTTGTCTGGGTTAAGTAAACCATTTGACAGAAAAACAACTGTCAGAAAAACTGACATACATTTTTTAGAAGTAAAGATAAATAGCATGGTTTTGATCCTAAGAATCCTCCTCATCACAGGAGGAGTCTCAGTGTTTCTGTGGGCTACTTGCACGAGTGAGGCTACACTGGCATTCAAGCACCTGATGAACTGAGACAGTCTTTTGGAACTGGTTTGTTAACATGGTTCTTTCAGCCATTCTGCTGTTGTACTGCACTGCATCCCAAATGGCCAGGAAACAAGAGCTTTATTTAGAAATCTGTAGTTTGTAATCAGCAACATTAAATTCAGTAAATATAAAAATCAGTGGAAGAGTTTATCACCGATTCGTGTCTGATATTGCCCAGCATGGAATGCCCAGAACAGAATAGTACAACAAATTAATTCCTTTTCCTGCTTCAGGAGATGCCATTTGCCCACATCAGATCTTTTCTAGTAGGGAAAGAATGTCTGAAAGCCTTAAAGATCAGTTAGGGAAGAATTCAGAAGGCAAAAAAGGCAATGTTCTTGCAAGGACATGCACTAGAGACCAAGAAACTATTAGGACCCAGCCTGCTGCAGGGACTTCAGGCTCTGCTGCATTTGTACAGCTTTTCCTGGGCAAGGGCTCCTATCACAGCAGGGAAAAGCTGGCTGAAGTGACAAAAGGCAGATAGACCACTCCACCCCATCCTAGCTGGCTGCCTACCACTGCTCTCAAAGACCTACCACAAGCCTGTGATGGTGGCACTGGAGGGCTGCATGCTGGCAGTTCTGAGGACACTGTCTTCAGAGCTACACCTCGCAAGAGATGCCAGTCTGACAACTTCTCATGGTCTGGTCTGAGAAGAGACCATGAAGGACAAGTATTAAGTCTTACTAAAGACTGAATAAAATTCTGGAGCTGCTACACACACCCAAAATATTAAGAATATCCATAATGTGCTCTGCATATGATGTTCCATTCGTGAGCCTGCTAAAAAGTGCATAAAAATAGGTACAAAAAAAAAAAAAAGGTGGGAAAACATCCTTATTAGCCCTGTTAGTGTAAAGTTCCCAGCAAATTAATGCAAGAAAATAAGAATGGTCAATAACAATGAGGATGGAGACAAATGCCATGCAAGTGTAGCTTTTTCTTGGTATTACATTAAGGCTTCTTTTTAATAAACTTCTTAATAGATGAAATACAAAATTGCACACTGCCAAGAAAGGGGTTAGAGTGAATACCATTCTCTACATTATCTTTTGTTTTATTACAAGAGCAATATTATGGATAGTAGAGAAAGTTCCTGGTTATAAAATTTTATGTTTCTCTGTTCTAAATTGCATCACATTATACATGGCCTTTTTCTGCAATTAACCTCCAAAACACAAATTAAATATTCATGGATAAATGTCAATTGCAATGATGAGAAACAATAAAAGGGCTGTAAATTAAATAACAAAAACAAAGTATTTCACAATATTGAGACAGTATTTCAGTGTTAATGTTTTCTTATTCTAATTGAAAATATAATTACGTACTCATAGGTGGTGTTATTGTATACAATTTGGTAAAAAATACCATCTCTTTAGCATTACAATCCACTCCCAGCAAGAGCAAATTAAGCCTTGTAGCTTCTTCCAGCCAAGCCCAGCAGTGCAGCATTTCTTGGTGCTTCACAGATATCTTGTGTTTGAGGCTGTCCAGAGTACAGGATCTTTCACAGCTGTTCCTAGGCTATTTCCATTTTCTATAATTTATTATACACAATTCTATATTCTGTTCAATATTACCAGCTCTCACATGCATCCAAAATATTTTCCCACTATGGTACTTTTTAACTAAGGAAGGCTTGTTAAGAACTTAAAAAGCTGTACAAAACAGAAATACTCAAATATGACACTGACAACAATGTCATTGCTTTTGTTTTCTCAGGCCACTTTTTATGGGAAGAAAGAAGTTTGGCCAGCAGGTTGAGAGAAGTAATTCTCCCCCTCTACACCACTCTGGAGTACTGTGCCCAGTTCTAGAACTGCTATTACAGGAAAGATATGGATGAGCTGAAACATGTCTACAGAAGGGCCGTGAGAATGATCAGCTCCTCTCCTATGAGGACAGGCTAAGAGAATTGGGTTTGTCCAGTTTGGAGAAGAGAAGGCTCTGAGGAGACCTTATTGTGGCCTTCCAATATCTGAAAGGGGATGGTAAGGGACGTTTTAGGGTGTCAGGTAGTGATAGGACTAGGGAGAATGGATCCAAGCTAGAGGAGGGGAGATTTAGATTAGACCTTAGGAAGAAGTTCTTCACCATGAGGGTGGGGAGACACTGGAACAGGTTGACCAAAGAGGTGGTGGAAGCCCCATCCTTGGAAGTTTTTAAGGCCAGGATGGATGTGGCTCTGGGCAACCTGATCTAGTGGCAGGTAGAACTACATGATCCTTGAGGTCCCTTCCAAATCTGACAATTCTGTGAAACAAAACAAACAAACAAAAAAGTCTGAAACGAAACATTAATATGCTACCAAATGCAGTAAAAAGCTGATTCAAATAGCAACTGCTTGATGCTCAGACATACAATTCTTCCTGCACTTTACCACATTGGTCAACAATGACTGATTTACGAAAGGTAAATGACATGGGACACACTGTTCACAGGCAAAGCGATTTATGGTTATATTCAGCTGTTCCTGTTACCTGAAATTAGAATTAGAAGCTCATTAAATATGAATACATTTCTGCAAACGTAGAAGCACAGCATTATATCGATGAAAGCTTCATTAAATTTTCAGTGATAGAGCTGCTTCTATATTTGGGAAGGAAGGACACAGAGTGGAAAGAAGTTGAGGAAATTCTCCTTCAGGCAACTTTGCTTCTTTCTATTCCTAAACAACATACAGGTTTTGTAATAAAATGCTGGATAAATTAGGTGTAACAGAAGGTGACTGTGTTCCATTACATTCAACGAATGATTGCTTTAAGATCAGCGTTTGTCTTGTACGCACTTGCCAATTATATAACTCAGGTTCAAGAAGAGGGGATCTGGTAGAAAGCTAGAAATCAGGTTCAAATGATCAAGCACATATAAAATACTGACTCTGTACAAGGTTCTGAACTCCATGACCCAGTCATCTTTCTAAAATATTCACTTAAAAAGACATAACAAGAGCATTGGAAATGAAGTGTTACCTAGCCAACAGTAAGATATCACTTCTTCTGCAAGTAAAACCATCTATCAAAGTCATGCAGTAATACAGCTTTATTTTTACTGCAGAGACTGAAACCAAGAAAAAGACTTGTGACAGAAAACAAACAAACTAGACACCAACCTACTGTTCAGCCAGATTTCTATTATTATTATTGGCAAGGCAGACAACTAAAAATCTTCTTACATAAAACATCCATAACCAAGCTACATGAAAGAACACAGAATCAGAAACACAAAAGCGAAAATTCAAGTGGTCTGATCCCTCTTGTGGTCATAGACAATGATATATTTCTATTTTATCTCCACATTACATTAGCCCCATTTCCTCTGGAAAAAAAGGCTTATGTAATCAGGCACAGGTCCTCCCCACCCACTCCCCTCCTTATCCATTACCTTAAGTAAACTAAATCAGGCAGGAGTAGAGGCCTCAGTGTCCTGTTGTTACTCTGACAAGCATGCACAATGTATGACCCAGGCATTACATGTTTTCCTTAGAGTTAATATGAGTGGCTTGCCAGAAACTGAGATGTAGGGTTGCTCTTTCCAATTTGTTTGGACTGCCACCTCCTTCAGCCCTCTGGATAGACCATGCTCAATTAACATACATGCAGACAATGCCGGTTTATCCTCAGACCTTGTTTATTTTGTTTTGTTCAAATCCTGCTTCAACGTGTTTACTGGGGCTTTTCTCCCCTCCAGTTTTCTTTGATAAGCATAGTCAGCACTAAATAACTGACCTTCTCAAACCTACCATGAGGTAGTATTATCCCCACATTACCAGATAAGGAAATTAAGTCACTGCAATTAACACTTGAAGCATGCCCAAACTTCACATTCCTGATTTGAGAGTGATTAGCATTATGATTAGCAGGATTTTCTCTGCTCAAAGCACAGTTCCTGGGGAGCACAGGAGCAGTTGCACACAGCCTGCACTCCTGCAGGGAAGTCTGATGGACACAGCCCGAGGCCCTCTGGGCTCCAGGAACTTGAGCTCTGTAACTCAAACACCTGGGGTGCTGCTCCAGACCAGTGAAGGAAGGCAAAGATACCAAATGCCAACCTCTTCTACATCTTTCCTTCTTCCTCTCACCAAGACTTTTGGATTACAGGCACAGACTCCTTGCTCAGCTGATTTCCATTTGGACATCTACACCCCCTTCACTACACATACACAGATGCTCACTACTTGTGATCTTCCCATAGCCACCACCATGCATTCAGTCTCCTAGAACCTCTTATCTTCTTCTATGGCTCTTTAGCTCCAGTTTTTCCTCAGTCTTCCCAGACAGTCCTACATGCTTCTCTAGCCCAGTCATCACCCTTCTCAAGTCCTGATGTAGTCATATCCTTTTCTCCATGCAAGTCCCTGTCCTGATTTTGCTGCTTCATTTACTGTCACACAGTAAGACTAGGAGTCAGACTCCTCTTTCAACTCCACTACATTTTAGAGTTTCCCCAGAACCACAAGATGTTTCCCAGTTGCATATTCCATGCAAAAGGAAAGGCTCCTTTCCAAAACACATCAGCTGGCAGCAAAGGTTCTCAGACAGACCCCATGCAATTTGAGTTCCCTAACCTCATGCCAAGAAACAGACCTCCAAGAGGCTGTTTCACATCACTGAGGTGCTGCCCACATGGAGACAGCTAATTCCAGCCACATCTGCTATTCTGTCCTGTGTTACCTTCCCCACAAACAAGCTGATAAGAATCAAGGATTTGTTTAGCAAAATTTTAGACCAGGTTTCATTGCAAGAGTGGAAACAAAAAGGTTGAAACAAATACAGCAATTCTAGACTAAGCAAAAAAGTATCTTTCCAGGTCCTAAATTTCTCAAAGTCTGCTCAGCTGATATTCAGAGCAATGTCACATCATCCTGGCATTGCCCTCAGCTCTGTTAACTTCCCTCTCTCCCTTTACAGAATACAGCCATATCCCAAAACTAAAGATAACTTTTCTTTTTTTTTTCTGGAACAAGGGGATCTTGGGGATTTAAAGACATCTACCCATCTACACAGCACATCAGTCACAGGCTTATCCAACTACACAACTGTCACCAACAGTTCTTCCTGACACTATCCAGGGTAGGTAAGGCCTATTTTTTTTCTTCTTTTTTAAGCCTGCAGACAGCTACTCCTAGAAGAATCTGAACTCTTCTATTTACACAGGGATATTTGTATGCTCATACTAAAGCTTATCTAGTCAACAGTTACACCTACAGATAGTTCAACTCCTACACCCCACCAAGATGTCAGCTGGTTTTTGTACAGAAAGCACAGGACACACTGCAAGTCAGGGTAACAAAGATGTTAAACATTTGTCTGCCTCTACTGGGACTAGAGGTCTCCCTTCTTCATCCCGGCTCCGGTGCAATACGTCCAGTCCCAATGCCAAACTTTCCTGTCCAGTAAGACCAAACACTTCCCACTCTGGCTCAGCAGTCTGAAGGTGTCAGCTTTGACTGAACCACTCCCTTGTCTTTTGCTGTCTAGGAACATAAATTCTTCTCTACCACCCTGGCAGAGAGGCTGACAGACTGTCACGCTGCTTGGCGTGAATAAGAACTGGGGAGAAGAACATTCTTCAAGTTTGGGAACTTTGAACTCAACTTTGCTTCACAGAAAACCTCACCACCAAAACCTCTGTTTCTCACCCTGCCCCATTCCACTATTTACTAACTCTCAACAGAACCACTTCTCTTCCTCTATAATATTAAAGAAATTGTCATGCTCACATTGAACCCAGGATTCTGCATATGCTTAGAATAGTTTAACCTTAGTGCCAATCACTGAGGCAGGACTGTGGGAACAGCAAAAATCATTATCTATGTTTCCCAAGTCAGAGCCAAAATATTTATCAGACCAGATGACTTCCTCATTGTTCCTCTGTGACAGAGGCATCTTGTTCTCACTTCTCTGAACTTACCTGCATTCCACACAAAAAACACCTGCAAGAGTTTTCCTAATATGTTCCCTCCTCCCTTACGTGTTATATGCAAAGAACAAACCTATAATATCTCTTTCAGAGCATTAGAAGAATGTTCTTGGCTAAGAAATTTCAAATCTAATTTTGTCATCTATAACAGCAATTTGTGTTAAGTTCCTTTCTCAGATCTAGTCTTCTCAAATTAATTCTTGCAAAACATTTTCTTTAAAAAGAAAAACTAAGTTGATGTCATTACAAATTCTGTCCATTCTGAGGACTATTACTTGTGACTTTAATTAAGGCCAGAGTGGACTTTATAGAAAGAAACAACCACTGCGTCCCACATACTATTAAGCCAAAGGGGGAATGGGCACCATGAAAATTAAGGGTACCCAGTGCAAGCTCAGGACCCTGCCTGTCCCATAATTGTTACTATCAAGGAAGATTTTTTTATTTCATAGTTTTCTAACCATATCTAACACTGAAGTACTCAATTCAATTTTCCAAAATGCTGACCTAGCTTTTCTTCAAACTTTACCTTCAGTTGTGCTGTGGACAAAAAAAATAACCACAAATATCCCTAAACAAGGAGCATGAACACAACTTCTGAGTGCTCCAAGAGAGCACTTTCAGATCTGTTCCACTGTGAATTTACAATTACCAAAACATTCTTTTTTAATATTACTCAGGAATATATTTGCTTAATTTTGTAAATATTAAAGCTATGTATATTGTTTATTAACATTTGGCAACTAATGTGACCACACAGAAGCAGTAAGTCAAATGTCCTTCTTCCTTACAAACACACAGATTTATTGGCTTGAATTATAAGACACAATTAAAAAGGGGGATAAAAGACATGCCCAATATCAAATTGTTTAAAGGTTATTGTGTTTGTAATCTTTTTGAGAAGTGCTTATTTTAGCATAGGGATTTACCACATCTGTGCTGGACTATTACCATGCTGGACACTCACCATGTTCAATCTTTGTAAACGTGTTAATGTTCACCTTACAAACCATGGTAAGCATTTACCCAACAAAAAAGGCTGAGCATGTCTGAAGACTCCTCAGGTTGGGTACCCAAACCCATCAGCCATTTTCAGACTGCAGATTTTATCCTGACTGGATTTTCAGAATCAAGGAAAAAATTTATTTTTCAGTCCACTGACCAAGAAATGGGATATAAACAACAGCCTTCCTTTTGCCAAGGTTACATCCCAGAGCAGAACTACAGCTTAAAATTTCCAAAAAGTACTTACGAGGAATGAAGAGTACAGCTCTGCAAGCTTTGCTAAGCAGACAAGAAACATTACTAAGCAGACATAGCTCAACAGAGAAACGATTTTCTGAATATGCCAGTTGTAAAACAAAAGAGTAATACAAATGAAGCATTAACACCACTTCAGCAAAAGTACTAAGACCATGATTCAGAGCCAAATTTGAAAGCAAATATTCATTGTCAAAACTGGATAGCGAGAGGAAATAACCTCTTGGGTATTTCAGCAGTTATTTAATCACCCCCCATGACTAACTCAGAGAGTCTTTAGAAGAGTAATGGGATGGAACAAAGTCCAAACAGCATCTAATCCCTATTAATAAAAACAATAATAACTCAAAAAAGACAAAAGAAGATGACCTGGATTTTTACTCCCTAAGAAGCCAGAAGAAAAGCTCTCTGAGGGAATACATTCCACTTTAAACCAAAAGTAATTCTGCCTCTTCCTTTGAAGATGTACACAGGCTGTGATTGTGCAACTACTTCTAACATGCACCAGTTAACCTAACTTGCCATGGTAGATCTGACAAACATGAGTTAAAATCTCCTTGATGTGACTCCCACTTCAGCCAAAAGAAATGAAGAGAATTCTCTCAGAGATGTAAATTGTGGCAAAACTAGTACACCACATTGCTTTGGGGAGGTAAGTAAGCAAAACTTTTTTAGGACCACAGGAAATTCCAGTCCTGGTGAGATTTTTAGCTAGATGTAGTCTTAATTTGGTTTAGTTCACTATGACTACTTACACTTTTCACGCAAGTAAGGTTCTACCACCCAAGCACCTCATTTGTGATGTGATATGCCAAGAGCAGCAAGAACACAAGCCTAAGAGACCAAACTGAGCACTTGCTCACCCAGCTTTTTAAGCATGCAGCTTCACAAAATGGCACAATCTTCAAGTCCTTCCTTTGACCCTAGTCCTATCTTACTTGTGGACACACATTCCCACAGATTATCTTGCACCACCTCTGATGTCTAACCATTCACATGCCACTGCAACTCACTGGTCCCATACAAACACCACCACACTAAAGCAGATGCTCGTTTTCTCCCAGGTTAGCAAACTATACCTGCTCCTCCAGTGATCCACTAAGTACCAGACTCAGGTGGCCCTTTCCTTTGTGCCTGCTGTCTGCTCTTACTCCTGCTGCCACATTTCTATGGCTTAACCAGCACTACTCATGCTGTTTGCCCTTAAGGGCCTGCACCTCACTTTTATATTAATAGAAATCTGGTGGCCTAAAAATCATACACATCACAGACAGCCTTTATGGTACAAATGACAGCTTTGAATCATTATCCTTGGATATCTTTCACTTAAGGTATTTTCTTTAGGAAAGAAGGTTGCCAAATAAAATTCAAGTATGTATTTAAGCACCTAATTCCCACATGCTCAAGTTAAAAGTTACAGGTCTTACAGATCTTCACTGTCTACCTCTAGTTAGACTTCTTCACTCAGACTCACTTGGCTGAAATACAGTTTTATTTTATTTTCCACAATCTCCAGGGCTTCCCCCCATCTTAGCAGAAAGGCATTTTCTCGAACCACACTGCAGAGAAGAATGCAGAAGGAAGCCAAGTGATCCTTTCACTTGGAATGAGTTTAAACAAGAAGATTCCAAACCTTTTTTCCGATGACTCCAACCCCACACTGCTGTAAGACTCCACTCCCCTGAATTCACCAGGGATGCTCCTGCTTCCAACTCCCGGGGCATCTGACAGCCGCAAAACTCCAAGTGCTGCTAATATGAACATAAATATGCAAATAATGAAACTTCTGTTTCTTAATTTTAGCAGCTGTTAGCACTGCAATTAGAGTTCTCAGAGGATGCACTTACCCCCTAATGAATCCCTGGAACAGCCATAACAGGGTGCAGGGCAGATTACAGAATCCCCACAACATAACTCAGTGAATTGATGTCTCCCCTGAGCAACACAAAGCTGGGCCTAGAGATAGTAAGGGGTTTTAGGCTGTCTTCATTTTGAAGCCTTATTAACAAATTAAACAAGGAATAAACACATATCCCTCTGGGAAAAGAAAAGCAAAAAAAAAAATTAGTAAGGAGCCTAAACACCTTTCCATCAGTCTCTCGCAGAGGGGAAAAAGACACCAGAAAAGCCAGAGCAGGCTAAGTTCATTAACTACTGCCTACAATTGCAGCAGAACACAAACAACCCCCAAAATACTACACTGACAGCTGCTGAAATCAAGCCTATCAGTTTTGTATAGAGGCTGCTCTGGTACCTGCACCCTCGTCTCCCAGAGATGTCAAGCATGGCAAAGACACTTTCCAGAGACAGCACAACAGCTGGTATGACACTGGGAAGGAAAAGGAGTTTCTTGGCTTTTTTTTTTTTGGTCTACAGACTTCCAGGTTTCCTCTCTACAAGTCAGCATGGACCACAGGTAGTTGGAGCTGCACCTAACTCCTAAGAGAGAGCTTTAAATAGCAGTTTCTCTCCTCCTCCCTACAGCAGGCAATGGACAACAAAGCTGAACCAGCAGCCCAAATTAACTACCTTTTTTACCCAAGACTTTTGTGTCTGATTGTCAGAGACCATATGGTCCAAGTTTACAGCCAACAGTAAATTTATTCACCCAGTCCTTCTCACAGTAACAACCTTTACATTCTGTTACCCCAGTTTCAGTAGATGCATTTCCTTTCTTCTTTGTGTAAGTAAAGTAGGATATGCTTAACCTGCTTCCTAAAACTCAACACAGGCCATGAAACCCAAGCAGGCAGAGGAAAAGATAATTCATGGTCTCAAATGAAGCCAGGTGGATTACAACTCCATTGGCAAGAACTCAGAAAAGACATTAAGAATCACCTGAATAACCAAAAATTGTCAGGCTTGCACAAAAGTGTTCTAATATAATTCTTAAGAGTGAATTCCTAAAAGGCATCAAAGCCATCAGTGCACCTTAGAAACTAATGCACTGCAGAACTTAATTAAGCATTACCCCATAATTAGACATAGAAAGGCATCTTTAAAGCCAAGTATCTGATGTCTTGAACCTCTGTAATACTTCAGAAAATAAACTTTAAAAGACATTCATTATTCTTGAACTGAGCATTTCCATATCAAGTCCCATCCTAGAACAACTTTTAACTGCTAATTTATCATCCTCCCTCCTGGTGACAGCCAAGATTTATAGTGGGAAAAGCTTATTTAACATTACTGTAATGCCAAAAACACATGGTATTACACTTTTGGCAATATTGGTCAAGAAGTAATAACCAAGGAAAACAAAATACTAAGAAATAACCCAAAGACACTCAATTCCCACAATTGTAAGGCTTGGCACGGTTCCATTGGAATAAACAGCAATGGAAACCCAACTTGAAGGATGTTTACAGCTGGGACCCAATGTCTGATTTCATCTTCTCACACTCATCTGCCTAACTCTTATCTCCACTGCACCACTGCTGCACTTATCAGCACGCCAACCCCAGCTCTGCCACAAGCAGACATGAACACATTCCGGAACTCCGCTGACCACAAGGGAATTGAACATGGCTAATGTGCAGCGTAGGAGAAGGACACTGAGTTTTCCCTAACGCAGAGTCATGCACACTGAACATACGCAAAGGGAGGACAAATGCTATCTGCTTATGTTGGTACTGAGATCCAGTGATTCATTCTAACCAAAGGGAGCGGACAGGTTCAGATCATGCAAGTGAAAACAACTTGGCTGACAGAAGGCAACTCTCAGTTCTTCAGAGAGAAAAACAGAGCCACAAAACAAAGAAAATGAACTGATGGTAAAACCACAAGCTATCTGAAACCCAGGAGAAAGATCTGAAGTTCACTGACAAATCATCTCTGCTAAGTATAGGCTCTTTGATGACTTGAAATTCAAGAGATTTTGCACAAGTGCAAATCAAATCACTAACAGTCACTTTATTAAATGAACAGAACCATTAACAAAAAAGGAAAGGTCAAAGTATTAGGAAAGAAGCTACTGGGAGGCAACACTGAAGGTAACAGGAAAACATTCCTTCAGAACTTCTGCAGTGAAAGAAAGAACAGTTAAAGGAGGAGCACATTAACCCTTTAGTCAATGGGAAGAAAAATCTCTGACAGATGATGCCAAAGCACTCAGGGCATTTTCTGCATTGATCTTCATTCACTAAGAAGGATTAACTGCCTAATGTAACTCACATTGCAGCAGCGGGAGCAAGAACACAAGTGAGAACCGGGAAATGCATCAGAGCAATCGCTCCAAACCTCCTGAGCCAACAGTCAGGACTCTGAATTTCCCATGCCTATTTATCAGCAGACTTCAAACAGAAAGCATGATAAAGGCAATGTGCTTTTGCATGCAATTTAATAAGCTTCTGTGGACTATATATTCAGGTCTTACGGCATTAAGAGTATTTCAAGGTTTTCAAAATATGGTAGACATAATATCTACCTAATATCTATCTAATATCTGCCTCCAAGAAGCAAGAAACTGAAGACACTGAGCAAGACAGACCAGTCAGGGGTGCCGTCAGTCCCTGGGAAGATGCTGAAATAACAGACAAATAACCTCTCTCCTGCATATTTCAGATAATGAAGCAGATAAGATTCAACACACAATCTGTTAAGAATAAATCATATCAAACAAATATAATTCCCTCCAATGACACAGGAGCAATGTGGGTAGTGAAACAGCAACAAGAGGTAGTATAGTTTTTGGTTAACTAGACTTTTGACACTCTTAAACTGATAGTCATGTAATCTAAACAAATACCAAGAGATGATTAGAAACCCATACTCAGAGATAAGGTATCACTTCTGCCAGGGAGAAAGTAGGTAGCAAGCCCATTCACTGGAATATTTTAACACTCTCCACTGTTACAAAAAAGTAACTTGGCAGGGGAGGAAGGCTATTTAGTAAAGAATTTATTGCAAGCAACTCAGTGTTTTGCTGTCTCAGTTTGATTTCTTATGGTCACAAGCAACAGCTGTGAAGATCTCCCAAACAATGCCTTGTGCACAAATCACATATTGGAAAATATCAGGATGGAAAAGTTGCTTAAGTTCAAGAGGATTATCCGGGAGAGTCACAAGTGCTTAGATGGAAGAATCCAAGTCACATGAAGCAAGTCCAAAAGTCAACGTTTTGCTCTGTCAAACTATACATTACCTCAGGTAAGAATAAACAGCTGCATAATACATCATGGAAGGCAAGGTTAAATACCGTTCTGCTCAAAGATCCGTTGAGTGGTAAAATGTTGAAGAATCTAGGCTTTATGAACATAAATCACACATCACTGCAAAAAAATTTAAAAAGTAAAAAAACCTAAAGAGCCACCATCATACTGAGATGTAAGAAATACAGGCTTCATATGAAAACCACCTGAAGTCATTTTGACTCTGTCTGTTGTATTAAGGACTAGGATGGAAAGTTCAGTGTTCCATAAAAATGCAAAAAAGCCTCAAGAACAGCAGCATGAATATCCCACAGACGTACCAAAAAAAAAAAAAAATCAAAAAATCACTGAAGAGAGGTGACTGAAAGAAGGGGATTTTAAGTGTGGAAAGCACAAAAGAAAGCTCTCAAAACATATGACATGTTCCTACAAAAGAGGTATATTAATAAGGAGTGCAGAAGTTGTTTAAAATGCACAACAGAATTCTTAAATTCTTAATTCATAGCAAATAAATTTAGATTAGAAATTAGAAATAGTATTTTCAATGGTAAGAACAGCAAACTATTAGAACAGATTACTTATAAATCTCCATCAAAAACTTGTTAGCTCATTTGCTTTGAGAACTAAACATTCCTTTCTTGTGCCTGAAACATGGTGAATTTATGAAAGAAATGTCAATTACCTCCTATTTTTCCCCTCATACTTCATTCACAGGTGCCTCATCTGAGCTTTCAGATCAGTTAGTACAAGAATTTATTAACCATTACAAAGAAACTACTTCCAGCATGAAAGCTTTGTAGCATCATATGGAAATAATAATAAAAACACAACCTTAAAGGAGTTACTGGAAGGATATTACACAGGAAAAGTGACCCACTTGAACCACATCAAGATGAAGAGTCCTTAACTACAACAAAAACAAAGAAATCCAGAGATCCTACTTACACAGTGACTTCAACTTTACCCTCATACACATACGGTTTAAAGTGGTGCCCAGCTGCACAGACTGGAAAGGTACTGCACTTACTGTGGGAAGGTAAGGGAAGGACTGACTGCTGAATAAGGCCAGTCTGGATCTGCTTAGTCCTCCTCTAGCAAGCACCTTGCAAAGATACCCAGCTAGCTCAGCCCAGGGCCACATAGATTCAGACTACTACTGATCTGATCCTAGATAAAACACTTGGCAAATGTGGAAGTGCAAACAAGAGCAAAAGCAATCTTTCTGCAGCAGGGAAGAAATAAGGAAAGACAAGGACATCGACCTCAAATACAGCTGGACCTAGTAAAGCACAAAACTTGACTGATTTTCTCAAGCTAAACTCAGCTACAAAAGAAGTACCACTGAGAACCTAAGCAGGAGAACAAACTGAAACATGCTGTCCACTGCTGGAAGTGGCTCTGGAGGAGCTTGAAAATAGATCACCAAGACCCCTAGTCCTGAGATCCTCACTGGAATACAAGATAGAAGCATCATTTGAAAGCTGCACAATCTTGCGTAACTGTGGCTGTTACCTTTTGAACTCCATCTAACACTGCGCTTTCGCACAGCCAACATCACTGTCACTAAAGGTACACCCCAATGCTGCCCCCTCCTACACCACCACTACCAGGATATCATCTGCTGTTTTCCCAGATGCCTTTCCTCCTGGCAATAGAAGCATTTGTGAGGCCATAGAGAATGGGAGCAGGAAACTGGATGAAAGCTAACACCTTTTCCCAAGAAAGTAACATAAATCCTTCATTGCAATCCAGTTCCTTCATTCTCTTCACTTGCAATGCTGTACCAAACTTTCAGGCTGTGTCTTTTGAATATAATTCACATGCAGTTTAACAATAAGAATAGCTTAATATAGGCATCACAGGAAAGATTAAGACATTAAAAATAAACAAAAAAGCTCAGAAAAGGCTGCCACTGCAGTATGAGATTTCTCACCTGTGCTACCTAGAAAGAATTTAGAGTAGTGTCTTTAAAACTTCCACTCTAATTAAGGAAGATCTCCAGATGTGAAAGCAAATTAATTCAGACTACCTATGACTTAAATCAACTGCTGCCAGTGGTGGGAATTATCAAAGTGTTCATCTTCAGGGCTACAGGAAAACACAAATGGGTAAACACCAGCAGCAGCACAGGCTGACACAAGGATTTTCCAACATTTAAACCAGCATCAAACCTTCACATAAAGCATCCCTTATTCAAGAGAATTAACACGTCAAAAAGATAAAACTAACCGATTCCCCCTCCCCGCCTTGATTATCCATTATATTAAATACAAATAATAATGGTTTAAGTTGATGAGAAATGCATTTCTCTCGACGCTCTCCGTTTCATACTCCGAAGCCTCACATCTTCAGGATAGGAACCGGTACCAACCACCACACCGAAAACACTGTGGTTCCCCTACACCCGAGCATTTCACTACCGAGAAGCAGCCAAAAGCAGCGCTTCAGCCCCACACCGCGATCCAGTCCCTGGCCCGAAACGAACCGCTGGACTCTAGCACTGCCGCCGAGAGGCAAACGGGACACGAGGGGCCCGCAGCCGGCTCGCAAAGGCACACACCGGTCTGGTGGAGTCTCGCCGGGCCGGGCGGCCGGGGTACCTTCCAAACCCAGACCGGCCGGAAGAGTGACTGTTCCCCTCAGGCTCCGTCGCCCGGTGTCCCCCGCAGAAAAGCAGCCTCAGGCCGAGGCCACTCTCCCCTCACCGCGTCCGTTCCCCACTGGTCCCCATCAAGGCGGGGTGGCGGCCCCACTCACAGCGTGTGCCCGCAGACGTTGACCATCAGCTTTAAGGAAGGGTTGCGGTACTTGGTGGTCTTGCATCGCGGGCAGCCCTGGTCATCCATGTCTGCCTCCACCTCCCCCCTTCTTTCTCTCTCCCTCCGCGCCTTCCGCCTTCCGCCGCTCAGTGCAGCCGCCAAAGCGTCCCGCCGGCGCCGCTCTTCGTCCCGCACGTTCCGGCGGCCGCGGGGGCCGGACCCGGCCCGGCCCGGCTCGGTTCGCTTCGCACCCCTCTCAGTCCCGACCACCACCCGGCAGAGCCAGCCGGCGGCGAGGAGGGCCAAAGCTACTAGATCGAGGGGGTACCAGCCGCCCCAGGCAGCACGTGCCTGGCATTGGGACGGAGGGGCCGCGCTGTCCCAGCCGGAGAACTCCGGTGTAACAGGGCGGGAGTGGCACTCCTGCCTAATGAATAATCAACAGGAGGCCGCTACAGGGCGGTCGCTCCCTCACAGAGTTCCCCTCACCTCACGCACTAATACACCCAGAGAGTTTGAATTCCTCCCGCCTCGGGAAAGGCACTTGGCGGCGGCGCAGGTGTGGGGGTACCCGCCGCCGCCGACTCCTCCTCCCTCCCGCCGGCCGCGGGACTGGGCGGCAGCGCTCCAGGTGGAGGTGGGGAACGGAGGGGGACAAGAGCAGTGCGGGGCTGCTTGATTGACGGTTGCTCTAGAGACGACGGAGTCCCCGCCTCCCCGGCGAGGCTCAGCCAATGGGCGGGCTCGGCAGGGCCAGGAGGCTGCGGTGCCATATAGTATTGCAGCGAGGCTGGGAGTCACGTTGGGGGGAGTCTCGCAGAGGAGCCCGTTTACACTACTTTGCTATAGCAGCTATCTTTAATGGTTATTGCGTGGCTGGGAGGAAACCTGATCGGCTAGAGCCGGTCGAGAGCAGGAGGAGGAGGAGGAGTGGACTTTTCAGGGAGATAGGAAGGGGGGAAAGGAGGAGAAGGGGACGGGGGGAAGGGAAAAAAAAAAGGAAAACAAACTGAAAATGTCTTCTGCCTCCCCCACGGACGAGATCGCGGGCGCAGTGGAGATCAAGCAGGAAAATGTGATGGAAATTCTCTCTGAAGCAAGCAAGGTACCCCCCGACGGGGTTGCGGCGGGAGCCCTCAACCCAGCGCCGCCGCCCCCTCCCGCCGCGGCCCCGTTCCCCATGGAGCACGCAGCCTCTACCGCCACCGCCGCCGCCGCGGAGGAAGGAGCCGCGGACCAGGTACTGCTCCACACAGAACTCCTGGCGAGGAATCACCACGCTGCCTCCTCTCCCTCCTCCTCTTCTTCATCCTCTTCCTCCTCCTCGCAGACCCCCCTGGCTTTCTCTCCGGACCATGTCGCCTGCGTCTGTGAGGCGCTGCAGCAAGGTGGGAACCTGGACCGCCTGGCCAGGTTCCTGTGGTCTTTGCCCCCGAGCGATCTGCTACGTGGCAACGAGAGCTTGATGAAAGCTCGGGCGCTGGTGGCTTTCCACCAGGGCATCTACGCAGAACTCTATAGCATCCTGGAGAGTCACAACTTCGACTCCTCCAACCACCCGCTCCTGCAGGAGCTCTGGTACAAGGCTCGATACACCGAGGCGGAGCGAGCCCGGGGCAGACCTTTGGGGGCGGTGGACAAGTACAGGCTGCGAAGGAAATACCCTCTGCCCAGGACGATCTGGGACGGCGAGGAGACGGTCTACTGCTTCAAGGAGAAGTCCCGCAACGCGCTGAAAGATTTTTATAAACTGAACCGGTACCCCTCACCAGCCGCCAAGCGCAACCTGGCCAAGATCACTGGGCTGTCCCTCACCCAGGTCAGCAACTGGTTCAAGAATCGCAGGCAGCGGGACCGAAACCCTTCCGAGACCCAGTCCAAAAGGTGAGGGAAAACTTTCCTCCCCGCCCCCTCTCCCGCCTGCCTGCCTTTCCTCTCCGGGCTCTTTCTTCCCTTGCAAATATGGCGCTTACCTTCGGTGCGCCTCGTCCTCCCCTTCTTCCCCCTCCCCGTTCCCTCGCTTCCCAACACACCCACCCGGCCCGGGCACGCAGGCATGCGAGCCGTGCCGGGAAACTTCAGCCCCGGCCCCCACCGCCCGCTTCCACTTCCCGCGCTCCCCTCTCCCGCTACCGGTCCCTCTTCCCCCCGGGCCGGAGGAGCCACAGGCCGACCCGCGGACACTGGCGGCACGGGGGACACCGGGGAAGGGGCGAGACGGGGGAGCCGGGAAAGAGAGAGTGTTTGTTTCTCCCTCTTGTTTTTATTTAATTGTCGCGCCTGACAGAGTTAATCATTGACGGCGGCCGGAGGACGCGCGGGGGTGTGGGGTCCCGCCGCTCGCTCTGTTTTGAAACCTGACTCGGGAGCGGGCCGAGCTCGGGTTTCAGCGAGGGAGCGGGGCTGGCCACGCCGGGCCGGGCCTCAGTAGCGGCACCGCCGGACTCGGCCCGCCCTAGGCCTCCGCCTCCAGCTCCCCGGCCGTTTGCTCCCCGCTGGGCGGGAGAGCCGCCTTCGTCTGGTCCCGCTCCACCCGCACCCGGCCCGGGGCTCTGCTTCTGCGCCCCCTTCCCCGCTGGCGGAGGGGCCGCCTCGGGGGCTCGGCGCCGCGAGGCGGGCAGGTGGAGGTGACCTCCCCGCTCCCGCCCCCTCCTTCCTCCCGGGGCAGGGACGGGAAGGGAGGAGGGGGGAGGAAGGGAGAAGGGAGGAAAGGAGGGGGGAAAGTGGCGGCCGGCGGTGGGCCCCAAGGCATTCCTCAACCAAGGGCGCGATTGTGCCCCGTGGCCCCCTCCCCACGGGACACATCAAAGAGAGAGCTGCCGAGGGGGAAGGGAGGGAAGGAGCGACCGAAAAATGCAGTCGAGGGAAGAACAGTCAGCAAAAAAAAAACCAGCGCAGCTCCGGGCGGAGGGGCTCGGGGCGGCCTCGCAGGGCGCGGCACAAAGTCCACCCCTTCGCCGTCCCCTGGCCGCCAAACACAGCGGGAAATGCCTTCGCCTGCTTTGGGGGGCAGCCCGGACCCGGCCTCCGCAGGGCTTCCCCTCTTGCCGGGGCTCAGGATGGCTGAGTCCTGGGGGTGGCCAGCGGAGGCTGGGAGGGTCGGTCGGCGCTTCCCGGCCTGCTCTCACCTCCCGCAGATGCCGCCCAGCGACTTGCCAAATGGCTGCGGCCGGTCTCACACATGTGGGCACCCGCGGCCGGCCGCCTGGAGCCCCAGGCTGCTCCCTTTGGTCGCCCGGCTGGCCAGGGAGGGAGGACTTTAGTTACAAGTCCCTAACCCGGTCTATTAAGTTTTGCTGCAGGCAATCGTTTGATTTGATGTGTCCATTTCTAAGAAACCTGCCGCTTGATTTGAAAGTCGTTTAAAGTGCCTTGTAAAGGCAAAACACACAAAAAAATGTTTGGGAAGCCCTCACAAACTATAAGAAAGCAACGGATCCCCCTGGTGCAGAATTCACTGGCATGCTGTGATAATGCAATGTCATGTCTCTGTCTTTTCCCTTAGCGAGTCAGATGGCAACCCTAGCACAGAAGATGAATCCAGTAAGGGGCAAGAGGATTTATCTCCCCATACACTCTCCAGCTCAACCGATGGCATTGCCAGTCTCAGCCTTCCTGGCCACACAGAGCCTGTCTACATGCAGCAACTTGGAAACACTAAAATAGCCTTGAGCTCATCTGGGGTGTTGTTGAATGGAAACCTTGTGCCTGCCAGTACCTCTCCCGTCTTTCTCAATGGTAGCTCTTTTCTTCAGGGACCCAACGGTGTCATTCTCAATGGACTCAGTGTGGGGGCTTCGCAGACAGTTACCTTAAATTCACCCAAAACCACATCAAATGTTGTGAGCAATGGGGTGTCCATTACTGACATACTGTCACCTTCATCAGAAGATGTTAAGGACCTCAAACTCCTTCAGGCTTCAGTCCCCAATGTGACAGCAGCCACCTTTAGCCCCAGCAACATCCCGGTCTCATTCCCGGGATTGATATCAAGCTCAGAGGTGAAAAGGGAAGATGTACAAACTGCTGCTTCCCAAGATGGAGGCTCTGTAGTTACTTTTACTGCTCCTGTCCAAATAAACCAGTATGGCATTGTCCAGATCCCCAATTCAGGAACAAATGGCCAGTTGCTGAACGGAAGCATTGGTTTTTCTTCTCTGCAGCTGCCTCCTGTTTCTGTGGCAGCTTCACAAGGTAATAGTTTTGTCTCTTACAGTAAGAAACATGAGAAAAGTTGTAATTGGGTACACAGTATTTTAGCAGCTGTGTTCCTTTTTCTCCAAGGTACCAGAATTTTATCTCAGCCATGGGCACACACAGTAATCAGATAATACCTTTTGTCTCTGTAGTTGGTTATGCTTGTGGGCAGACTGTTACATGAGGCTGAGCTCTTCTACTAAGAGCAGAAAAGGGCTGATATTTTACACCCCTTTCATCTCATGCTGTTCCCAGCAGTCTGTGATACCAGTATTCACAAATACCTGTAAATTTTACATGTTCAGTAGTTCAAAATATTCCCCATTTGCCATTGAATTCTTTTGATGAGACTGTTCATAAAAAAAATTGCAACAGCTGGAAATTGTTACTGTTTTTCTTCTTGTAGTAGTTGTTTTGGGGTTTTGGTTTTTGGGGTTTTTTTGGTTCTTTAACTGAAGCATTTCATAAAAATAAATTTTTAATTAATGTAGACACAACAAGACCAAGCAGTCATGCTCGTGCATTTTCTGTCCTTTAATTAATAAAGATTAAAGTACAGGGAAGCAATAGGAATACGCAGTAGCTTGTAGGTATAAAATACGGCATTATTTGGATAAAACTGCCCTCAGTCCAAGAGAAATATGTCATCACAGGTTCATGGGCCAACTGTGCAGGCTCCTCCCTAAGTTCGCTTTAGTTTGTCTTAACATATCATAGACTGAAACTTGCAGTCAGCCAGGAAGAATCCCAGAGAGCTCTGGATCATTGTTTTGAAGCAGGTTAGTTATAAAGCACAACCAAACAGCTACTCATTAGCCATTGTATCTTTGGTTATGAAAATTATTAAACTTGAATTAATCTCTCAACTTCAGGAGCTATGAGTACTATAATGAAAATCAAACTCTGCTCATGTTAGCTTATTTGAATTAAACTTTACAGGGAATGAATTTTTCTTGCTGTAGTACAGGGGGGCACACCGAAGCTGTGCAAATTAGAAGGGCCTAAAATGTGGCACCTCACAGCTATTGGTACGTAGTTTAACCAAGATGAAAAAGATGACACTTAGTCTGAGTGCCACCTGTAATTACAAAATCGACATGCTCCAAGGCATAAATTGAGAGCCAGCAAAGGTGAGAAAGAAAGTTCTGTCCCTTAAGCAGTGTGGGACTATTGTATTTGAGAGTCTTAAGAATCATAATAAGCTCTTGTCTGAACATTTTTCCATATTGTTAAAATGCCAGTTCTCACTGGAGAGTGACCCACCATATGTCTAGTCTGGTGCAGAGAAAAATCAAGATCTGTGTTTGCTGCTTTGATTTTTTCCTTTTTCTTAACATGAGAGGGGTGGGTAGCTGGCAGCCTATTCCAAGTGAAGTGTGCTGCAGGCTATTTTAAGTAAGCTACAGTAAAGGATATCTTATTGCTAGGTAACTTCAAGTTGCTTCACTTTATTCTAGTTTATATAAGTGAGTAGCAACTTCCTAAAAATCATCATTAATTAACAGAAATTACTAGGGAGCGAAAGTGTTCCCTGGGAGAGAAATTTTGGTGCTGTTGTAAAAGATTCATGTGTCTCCACCTGTAGCCTTTTAAAATTATGAGTAAACTGCTTTTGAGAAAGAGAGGTGTTTGAAGGAGGATAAAGTCCTGAGAGCCAGTCTATCTTATTTTAGGAATTATTATAATGACAACTTACATAACATGTCCAGTAAAACAAACTTTAGGTCATCTCAGGCCACCTCTTGCTTTTGCTAGCAGTGACATCACACAGACAGTGCCATGGCTTTCAGTGAGGTTAGGCAGTCACTGGATGATTTTACCAGGCATGGTGGATGTAGTACGGTTAGGCTTTTAGAAACACGTGATAAAGTGAGCTGAAAGGCAATACATCTGAGTGCTAGACATGCTACCCAATAGAAGTCACTGAGTTTTGATGTTTTCTCTACAGATTGGCTCAGGTATATTCTGCCCAGCAGTAGTGGATTTCATATGACGTGTTTCCAGTTCCCATGCACAAGCTGTAGTCTGTCACAGAACTATCTTTAATAGCTTTTCATGCTTCTATTCTTAGATAGAAATTGAGTGGTGGCGACTAGCGAAGGCCAAAGAACATTCATTTTAATCACATGTCTGGGGACTGTTTGCCCCTTAATGAGAGTCTGAAAGATACCTTGTATACCAGATTATTTTTTTCTTTTCCTTTCTTTCTAGAAGGAGTTTCTATTAGCAGCTTGCATTTTTTCATACCAAATTTTCTCTCGCCTGTAATAAAAACGCTGTTGTGTTGCATGAATTGCTAACACCTCTGTGTAATGCAAACATTAAAAAGACCAAAATGTCTTGACAAAACACCTGCACAAATCTCTGCCAGCTGTAATCTGTGTTTTCCTTCATTTTGCTTCCCTGTCTCTAGGTAATGTTTCAGTAAATCCCAGCACGACTGATGGAGGAACTTTTACAACTGAATCTCCAACAGTGCAGCAGGGAAAGGTTTTCTTCAGCCCCCTTCCCCCAAGTGCAGTTGTTTATACAGTTCCAAATTCAGGCCAGGCAGTAGGCTCTGTCAAGCAAGAAGGACTGGAAAGAAGCCTTGTATTTTCTCAGTTGATGCCAGTCAGTCAGAACACTCAACTAAATATCAACATGTCTTCTGAAAACATATCCAGTGGAGGACTCCAGTCCCTGGCCTCCTCGTTAGTGAATGTAATGCCCTCACATAATTTTTCCCTCACACCACCAACTCTTTTAAATGCTGCAGAACTGAACTCTGGTATCTCGGAGAGCCAGTCCATGTCATCACCTGTGACCAGTACCTCTACCGTGATATCTATCAGCAACACTAACTATGCAACCCTTCAGAACTGTTCCCTCATCACTAGTCAAGATCTGTTGTCCATTTCTACAGCACAGCCCACTCTCGGAGAAATTGTTTCTACAAGCGGAGACCGTGTCAGCCACTCCTCTGCACAAGTACACGAAGATTTTGTCAGAGAGCACAGGTTGGTTCTGGAAGCCGTACCTGATGTCAAAGAGAATTTCTTACCTAATTCTGAGAGTAAGTCAACTGGCAATCTAATGATGCTGGATTCAAAATCCAAGTATGTTATGAGTAACATGGTTGACACGGTTTGTGAAGAACTGGAAACAGACAAAAAGGAACTTGCCAAACTGCAGACAGTTCAGATGGATGAAGATATGCAAGACTTGTAATTTTTTCTTTCTCTTGTTTTCTCTTTTAATAGATAAGTCTCCCGTTGAGGCCCTAAGAAGCACCAAGTGGGTTTTGCTTTTTTTGTTTGGTGGTTGTTTTGGGATTTTTACATTTAAAGGAAGCAGAAGAACGCTTAAATGTTGAGAATCGGTGTACAGAGGAATCTCTGGCAGCAGAATTAGGTTGCCACACTTGGTTTGCACGCACTATTCTCTTTTAAACAGATTAAAGGAGAAAGGAAACACCAGGGCAAGTACTGAGCAAATGCGTACAGGTTTGGCTACAAGATACTACCCTGATAATTTAACTAGACTCTCATAGTACACCATGCTCTCAATAGTAAGTACACACTCCTCTGACTTCAGATAGAGAACAAAAATCTCACTCTGAAAAGGTAGAAACAATGCAGTCATTTTTACTGTTTACTTCTAGTCCATGGGCATTGAGAAATTTTTGAGTAATTGTAGACGATACCTCACCGGCTACTTTTCTGTTGTTTGAGGTTAAGAAACAAAATCATAAGTAATATTGTTACTGGTGTGTTTGCCTTTTTCCAGCAGATTTACATTCAAACCAAAAATATTGCATCAGGCATTTACAGGTTTCTAAATGCACCAGCTAGCGTTTTGTCAGTGCACCAGAAAAAGCATCATTTGAAACTAATTATGCAACTCAGAAGCTTTCTCTCCAGTATGAATGTAAATATTGTTTCAGTTCTTTTAAAGGAGACTTTTTTTTTTTTTAAATAAGTACAATGGATTTTATTTATGGTTTATGCTCCCTTTCACTAGACACAATGCATTGAAAAGGAAAATGTTTTCTGGCTGTTTAATTTATTTTTATTGTTTGAGCAGGAAGTAAGGGTAGTCATTTCAGACCAGGTTTTCCTTCCCCCCCTCCCCCCCCCGGATTTTTTCAAGCAATAGACTGTAAAGGTAAAATGTTAATCACACACTAAAACTAGAAAATGAACTCCCAGTCTCACAAACCCAGGAGGTCCCTGTCTCTGCCCGCTCTGTCTTTGTGTTCAGGGTTTTTGTTTGTTTGTTTTGTTAGTAATTTGCAAATTAGTTGAACCATTTTTGTGTGGTTTTTTTACAGAATTCCACGTGCCTTTCTTCCTAGTGGCCTTATCTTTGTTACTAAAGCACAGTGGCAGGAGGAGTAAAAACACCGATTTGCAAATATCTGTCCTCAGGGACAAATCCTGATGCCTTACTTCTGCGAGTAGGCCTGCTCCTATTTGCACAAGTAAGAAGAGTTTTAAGTCTGTTGGTCATCATGGGTAACATTTACTAGAGGTGCAGAGGCCCAAAGATGGATCATTCTGTACCACATCAGCAGGGCAGGAGGAATCCAGGCAGGGACCATGGGCAGAGCTGTTGTGCCAATGGAAAGGTCTTGGCTCCAGCCTTGGGCAGATGAGCAGGAGAAGTTGGATGGGCAGGACAGGTCAGGGAGCCTGACGTTTACATGGACTCATTGGCGGAGTAGCCCATGCAGAAGGGCTTCAGCAATTCAAGGAGTTGAAGCAAGCAAGCCCCCCATCCAGAAGTGCACTTAAGCAGAATAAGTAGCTTGGGGGCTGATGATGGGAACTGCAGCTGCCCAAAGGGGCATGTGGGAGCAGCCATCATCTCTGCCTGCCTAGGGGTGGGTTTCCCTTCCCTTCACCCCTTTCACTGCACTGGGGACAGCAGAAGCAGGTGAAACAGACCTTGCTTTTCCTCCAGAGAAGTATTTGTGGCATGGAAGAGCACATCCTTAAGCTTTAAAATAATAAGAAAAATGCAGATAAAGATGACATGCTGTTACTCTTTGTGGGTTTGTTTTGTTATTTTTAATTCTAATGTGAATATACACAGTAGCTAAAGCATGTATTTATCCCCATCAGTGGCCTGGTCCTATTGGAAGGCAATGGGAAATGTTTTCATAAGCTTCTGTGGGCTCCAACTCAGGCTCAGGACAAAACAAGATCACTTGTAGAGGACAAAAAAAATGGAAAGAGATTAGAGGTAGCACGTCCCAGTCTGTTTCTGTCTTCACTGTTAACTGGTTCTGTGGAAAGCCTTTGAGGAATGAAGGTTGTCTTTCTGTGTGCCCTGAGCGTGGCATAGGCATCCTCACTGTTGTTTTGCACTATACTGAGTACAGCACGTTTTGCAAGGTATTCTGTGGAACCTCAAAGCTGAGCTCTGTTGATAATCACTGGAGTCCACACTGCAAGCCAGAGTCTCTGGGGCTGCAGGGAAAAGTGCAGGAAAAGGGAAGAGCAAGTGTGCAAGGCGTGCACTTTGCAGCTACAAGTCACTGATGCTCTGCAGACAGAAGCAGCCTGTAAGCACTTGGCTGTCCCCACACACTCCCAAGCAAAAAGGGTGTTTAAGGCAAGTGTTTCAAAGCAGAGATTATCACAAGCAGAACATGGAGCTATATGTTCCCCTGGCACAGCTTCCCTTGGCATGCAGGGGATCTCTGCATGGTTAGGGAATTGGACAGTTCAGTTTTCCTCTCTGCTCTGCTTGTTTATCGGTTTGCTGGGCTTCAGCATGAATAATCTGCTTCCCATCTCTCCTTTGCCCTTAAAATCAAGATGACAATGATGATAACAGTAGCTGTACCTGCTCTGCTTGAACCGTTTGGAAGAATAGAGGGACCCTGTATCATTGTCATACTAATAGAGAACATGTGCATGGCTCTAAAGGAATTGTTTGGGCTTAACATGTCATCTGTGAAGCTCAGACTATATTTGGAAGCAAACTAGAGAGTATTTCAGAGCACTCTCTCAGTTGTTGATGGGATCAGGTCTCCTAACTGAAAAGACTGTGGTGGTACACTAGTACCTGTTACTTTGTGGTTTTCTTTATTTTTTTCCTTCTGTGCATTTTTTGTGTTACTGAGGCTCTGAATTCCATGGGTTTGCAACAGCTGATGTGAAAACTGTGTGTGTTGTTACAGTGGCGCCTTTCTTGGAGTGTCTGGTACTTCTAATAGACTTCCTGCTCTCCACTGGGGGTGGAGGATGTACATAAAAGCAGTGGTTTGAGACAAAGTAAGATTATTCTAGTCTTCCAGATACCAAGTAACTTATTTTATTATTATGTTTTACTCTTTCTTTCTCCCATTGAAAATAAGTGTCATTCCCTCCAGATAATGTAGTAATAACCTCATGTTTTCTGCAGGTACGTATGCACAATATAAAGACTCGTTGCACGGTACAATGTTTTTAAAGTAGATATTTAAATAGTAGTTTTACTTCTACTGTAAAATAAGGGTCAGTTTTTATTATGTGGCCCACAAGCAAGCAGGCTAACTGCTCTAAATAGACAGTACACAAAGTCCTGAAAAATGTCTGGGGCCAGATCTTTGGCTGCTGTAAATAAGGCATTGCTCCACTGATTCCCAAACTGAGGATTTTACACAGTGTTTAGGGGATATGAATGCTCGTATTCCACACACATGAATGGCAGTGAGTGTCCAAGCCCCACAGATCGTCCTTATCATCACTTTCTGTTGTTTAAATGGAAGGTATGTCCCTCTGGCATACATCTTCCTTCTTCTTCCCCCTCTGTTAGAGATGAGAATAAAGGATCATTTCAACTTCACATATGTTTGTAACTTAAGTCCACTGGAAATCTTACAGGAAACATTGCCAAATTATACTATTTTTCTGGTCCCAGACTCAGCTTCTAAAAATATACTTAAAGTTTAAGCAAATTCCTACAAAGCATGATGTTTAAAAAGCCTTTGTTCTTTACTACTCTTAATTAAAGCTGCCTTTGTTTCACCCAGAGTTTTGCAGAGAACCAGAATGCTCCATTAAATCGAATGCTCTATATGGACTGTTTGCAGCATTATTCCTGTGGTCTTACCTAGAAGGACATTTCAGCCACCTAAATCACAGGCATCTATTGGCTAGGTCCCCAGCTTGGCTGAACTAGCACAGTTCCATTGACTTTCACGTCCTTTCCCACCAGCCAAGAATATGGTCCATTCATTTCACTGGAGTTGGGGCAGGGATGAATTTGGCCCAGCATGAGGTAGCAGTATAAACTGGTGCAGAAGGCTGGTGCTCAGACAGGTATAACTGAATGGTCATACTCTATCAGAGCGTATACCTCTTTCCACTTACTGCTTTACCCTACCTGTGAATTCAGGAAGACTCATTCAGAAAGTTACTTTCCTCAGAATTAAGGCTGGAACCATCTTTATTGGTATTACTGTCAATCCAAGATTAATGAAAATAATGGGCACATTCTGACTTCAAATCTTGAAAAATCAGCTCAATAACTATTTTCAGTTAAATTAAGCAGGTCAAAATTTGGCCCCATGTGCACAGGAGCTTTTCTCATACATAAATTTCCATATATAATTCTAAACAAAAATAATGACATGTTACAAGCAAGGAGACCTGAAGTCTTCCTGTATTTCCTAGCAGTTACCATCTTGAAGGATGTTTTATACCTTATTTGTATGTTTCATATAATTTAAAACTAGCTTCTTAAATTTCTGAACTCAAGGAGGGGGTGAATCTTCTGACTTTCAGGATTCACATTCAGAGGATGTTTGTTCTTTTGCTGCATGTACTGTTTGTCCAGAACTAACCAGTTATTTCTGCAATATGGGTTTTACTGTGCCTTACAACAAATACTAAACTTAAGCAGAATGTATGCATTAGAGGAGGGAATAATCAGAAGACTTTACTGCACTGTTAGGTGATGCTGCCCCAGAGTGTATCACCAAACATATTTGTGCTTAATTACCCAACCAAAGAGATCTAAAGTATGTATGTTTGTTGTACTGTAATAGGGGTTTGTGCCTGGACAATTAAGTGTTTTATTTGTATTCTGAGATGATGTGAACTTATTTTTCTAAACACTATGCTGAATAAACTTTATATTTATACACATCGTGTGTAAATACTTCTGTTTGGATGTCATGTGAGGGCACTAAACATTGTGTTAGAAAAGCAAGCAAAAGTAGAAACTTGGCTTTTAATGACTCTTTGTGAAGGTGATGGCAACTAGGAATGCCTGTGCTCACCAGGAAACTGATCTAAAGCCTACTTAAGCTAGAATTAAACTTTCTGTTGACTTGCATGGATTTTGTCAGACACAAGCTGTGCTTCTAAAATACTAAATTAAAAAACATAAATCTTCCATATTGAACCTAGCTATTAAATCTGTGTCTCAAACCAAATTTATACCATGGTTAGATAGATACAGTTACAATATATTTCCACCTACTAGTTAGGAGTGGTCAGTATTTACTCATGACTCCTATGGTGTTGGGATGTTTTCTGTGTCAGGGTTTCTTTTTGGGTGGGTAAATTCCTATTTGCTAAACTGGTGTTTGTTGAAATTTTTCTTTAAAACGTTGCACTTGGTATCAGACCTGGTTTTGGCAGACTTTTGAGAACCACCTGACATTTATGTTCCCTTGATATTAAAGGATTTAAACACGTCACTGGATTGCTTCAGATCTGTGCCCCAAGTACCAGGATTGCCTGGTTAAGGTTTTGATGCCAAAATGAAAGACAGAATTCAAACAGACTAACCTGTACAGGTGAAATACTTTTCCTCACTGAAGTATATGCATATGTTAGAGATACTTAACAGCCTGCATGTGCCAGCAGGAAACACCCTGTCACCCTTTATACTGTATTTAGGCCATAAGAATCAAGATGAGGTTTGTGAGACTTAATTTTTTTAAACAGTCAGATGCAGTTGTAGGCACATACTATATTTTTAATCACAAAGACATTACCTTTCCTTACCATCACCCACCATTCCTCCATCTTAGCCATTTACCACAGCCACATCTCACTTGTTCCATGCAGTGCTGGTGACAGTGATCCAGGCTGCAAAGTGCAGCAAGCCTCTTCCCAGCCCTGCGAGTATCTCTACCTGCTCTGCCTGGTGTTGAGCTGCCTCACGCTCTGCAGCTGCCAAAGTAAATCCAGTTAGCCAGGAGCAGCCCTAAGGTAGAGACAGTTGCCTTGTTGCCCAACTCTTGCTTCCCTGAAGCAGCACATGTGAGTCAGTCCTGCTGTTCTTAGTGCTTCCCTTTGCCATGCTTTAGTTTTGCCTCAGCAGTAGGGATAATATTTTCCTGCCCTGCAGATACCAAATTCATTATTGATCCCTGGATAGCAGTTCTGTCCCAGCTTTGCTTGGAGAAGCAGCTGAGAATCTAAAACCATACTTCAACCTGTGAAGGATGTGAGCAGCTTCTCCTCTCATTTCAGCCCCATGATGCAGCCAAGAAGAGAACCGCTGCTGGTGAGTTGGCCCCAGCTCAAGGAGATCTCTGGAAGGGGGTTTCTCGCCCCCACACACTGGACCAGACAAAGCACAGAGGTTTGAGGGCAACTAGAAGCGGAAAGTCTCAGTGTATGCAAATGTCAAAATTCTCTCCGAGCAGCCACCCATGCGGCATGCAGGATGAATCATGTCCTAACAGAGCACATTCCTGCTACTTTGGAGGGCTTTGCAGATGTGTTCCAGGTCAGCCTGGGCGAGAAAACCGCACACAGCCGTGGTTACTTCTTCCCCGGCAGCTTGTGTGCAGATGGAGAAAAGAGGAACAGCACCTTCAGAAGGATGGCTCCCTGACCCCTTGCCAGGGAATGCTGGAGAGAGGACCAAGGGCTGCCAAGGCAGTAGCTGGGATAAAGCTGAGAGTAGTGAGGCTCATTGAGAGGGTTGGTTGCCCTTGATCTAGCAGGGAAATGAGCTGGGAGGGGAGGCAGTGTTGGAAGTCAACATTTTTTATCTTGTTTCTACCTGGATTTTTCCCTGTTGCCAGATCAGAAGGGAATTTTCCTGCTCCAAGAGGCAGAAGTTGGGTCAGTAAAACAAGATCTTAATATAAATGCTCACAACTTGGAAAGTGGAGGTCTCCTTACAGAGCTGCATTCCATGTCATAGTGATCTCTGGCTGCAGAAATCTCTGAGCTGAAGGCTTAGGACAGTATATCTCAGTTATGGATATAGATCACATTTTTAATATAAAAATATGTTTTAGAAGGAAAATGATTCCCAGAAACAGGAATTCATCTGCCAAACAATGTGCACATAACTGACTTTACACTTAGAGGTGCCAGAAAGTTCAGGAATGAGACCAACAATAAAAAAACCCAACACACGTGTGAAAAAATCTACTGCATTAAAGCCAGATTCAATAAAAATAGCACCTAGTTTATATGCTGCAGAAGCTGGCACACGCCCACAAAAGCCAAAGGAAAAAGACAAAATGTTGAGAAGCTGCACGCAGTCCAGAGGAACTGAGCAGCCCTAGAGCAGAGCTGATGGCTGCTTAATAACTAATGTACAATATTCTCATGTGTAAGTACTCGAATTCTTCATCCTGCCTCTCAGGCAAAAAGACACCATTTGGAGTATTTCGGGCTAATCAATAAGCTTTGTTGTTGCAGCCAAAGCCCTTTGCAAGAGATCTGAAGTGACCCAAAAGGACTCCAGAACATTACACTGCACTGTTTTCTTTCCTCCTCACAGCCAATTATTTCGGTGTCAGTGGTATCCCTTGTAGCTCTTGCAGCTGTGCAATGCAGCCCCTCTCCTGAGGAGCTTGCAGGGTATAGAAAGAAAAGCAGCCCCCCAAGCTGGGAGGGGAAAGGAGGGCAGAGAGAAGAGGTGAGTTGCCCGGGGCTATGCTGGCTGTGGGTGGCAGAGGCAGGTTGCAAAGCCAGGTCTCTGACTCCCCCTATTGCTTTGACCACTGGCCCATGCTGCCTCCCCAGGAGCCCGATCCAGCTGAGATGCAATGCCCCCTGACAGCAGCAGGAGGATTTGCTGCTTACACCAAAGCGTTTGCTTCATTCATTTATTAACCGTCTTTACAGCCACCTTCTGATACCGACTGATAGCAACATGAGCCTCCAGCAAAGCCCCACCGGTAAATCGATCAGCCCTGAACCAGGATCACTGAGCCTGCAAACACTCAAGCTTCAGGAAAGCCACTCCTGCGTGAATCACCCCATCAGGGTGATGCACACATGGGTCCTGAAGGACTACAAAGCCACCCATTTCCAGATCAAGGCAATTTGAGAAAGGTTTGACTCATCTCCCACTAAGTCTGAGGAGTTGAGGCAGATAGAAGCTCCTGGCATGTGAGGATGGGTTTGCCCAGAGCCTGAGTTTCGTGTGCTCTTGCATGTCCTAAGCCAGTGGTTTCTTAAAACAAGTCAAGAACAAATGACAGCTGAGAGCTTACCCATGTCCTAGGAAGCTGCTGGGAGTTTTGCTATTTACTGCTGCCTAAGCAAACACAGGCAGGCACATTGGAACGTGATTCTGGAAAGCAACGCTTTCTATGCCAACCTAAGCACAATTGCAACAGGTGGAAAATATATATAGGTTGCCTGTGTTTAAAAACATTATCTATTGTATTGTACACATGCAGGTGGAAGCAAATAATGACCAGATTAATACTCAAAAAAAATATTTTAAGGTTCACTTTGAAGCTGCAGAAAAGGCAGCTTCTGCTCCCTCTTGCAGGCAACGTATAGCAAAGCCGGGTCCCAGAACTCAGTGGGTGAACCAGGCTGAAGGTCAAGCCCCCCCAGGCTGCTGTTAGCAGCACAAGAGCTTGTTGTCCCCTTGCTCAGAGCTCAGGGCAGAACAGCAGAGGCAGCAGGGGTTAACTGCCCTGTTAGTGCTGTGCATGATGGAGAAGCAATATCAGTAAGAGAGCTGCAAATTATAGGGGCATGATATCATCTGCATGTGAAGGGATTTATGCACGTAACACCCCAATGCAAGGAATGACATTGGCTTCCTGAAGGCTGCTATAGCCTTTCTCCTTTTCCCTATAAATGTAATAATGTTCTCCCCAGAGCTTCAAAACATTGTGGTGTTTCTCCTGCTTACGTCGCCTGCAGGGTTTGGTCCCCACAGATTTGGCAAGAGGGCAGCCAACACCAGGCCAGAGGAGTAAGGTGCATGAAGACAAGGTCTGGCTGAAAAACAGTGGCAGGTCCAGTCTTCAGGTCAGTGAGCACTGAAGTGTTTCAGCTGTGAGTTTCCACTGTATATTCCCCATGGGTTTTTTTGCTTGGGACCCCTCAGGACCTCCAAGACAAATTCCCAGGGGGTGTTTATGGGCTACTCTCATGTGCCATCTTCCCCATAGCCACTTAGCCACACAGACCTCTGAGATACGAGGAAGATCTGATCCCCAAAATAATAGCACCAGGAAGCAGGCTGCTGGCAGCTGCCTATTTCCAGGTATTGCTTTATCAAGAAGAGCCCAGCCTTCCTTGGAAGGAGTCCCAGGAGCACGGGGCATGCCACACATACCAGGCACTGTGGCCCTGCACCAGCCAGCAGCACTGCAGGACATCTGGTCCCAGGACAGAGATGGGGCTGTGCCAGCCAGCCCTCCCTGGGTTCAGCCAAGGCAACACCAGCAGTGTATTGGCCTGGCAGGAGAGGTGCCAGGTGGACATTTGATGCTTCCTGCAATGCAGGGCATTGGGGACAATGATCTTGGTAAACCCCTTGTGGCCTTAGGTTCTAGCAAAAGTTTCTTATAGCTACTAAGGGAAGCGGTGTGTGCAAACCAAAGGTGGGCCCAACTGTTCTTTATGTTTGTTACTCAGTAATGGCAGCAAGTATTGCTTGTGTATACACAGCTCTCAAAGGTGCTCCTGTTCTTTCCAAATTTCCCTACAAAGATCTGAATCTTTACAGATTGGGTTACAAGTGCAAGTCATGTTCAGGTGACTGAGGCTCTCAATGAGCAAGGATGGACCGGCCCTTCAGATTAAAGTACAGTGGAGAGCTTGATTCCGTTCATTTCTTAACTATTCTCAATTCTTAGCACCTGTTTACAAGCCACAATAAATTAAATATCCCTGTGAAATAAGCAGCTACTATTAACATACAATCACGGGACTGGAAGGCAACTCTCCTGCTTAGGTTTTGCCACAGCCAGGTCTAGTGGAAGAAAAGCCATCTGCCTTGCAAACTCTTCTTCCCTTATAGACACAACAGTCACTGTTTCAGGACCCAGGTCTCCCCCCTGTGAAACTTACCACCCTCATAGTGAAGAATTTCTTCTTAATATAATCTAAATCTACCATATTTCAGTTTGAAACGATTAATACTCATCCTATCTCTATACACCCTGATAAAGAGTCCCTCCTCATCTTTCCTGTTGGCCCCCTCTGAGTACTGGAAGGCTGCTATAGGGTCTCTCTGGAGCCTTCTCTAGGTTGAACAACCCTAAATCTCTCAGCCTGCCCTCATAGAGGAGGTGCTCCAGGCTCCTGATTACATTTGTGGCCTTCTCTGGACCTGCTTGAGCAAGTCCATGTCTTTCTTGTTATGTGCTTGAAACCTCCCATGAAAGGTCAGGAGTGATCATAGCACAGAGCCCTTCCCAAGGGCTCACTTTGGCAAACACCAGCCTGGTCAGAGAGTATGGAAGACTCCTCACCCCAAGGGAACAGTGTGGTCCTGGCTGCATGAAGATAGCTCAGCATGGAAAGGCTGAGGCTGCATTGTGGCTGTGCTGAAGGTGCTCAGTTACAATGACTCCAGGGCAGTGGTGAAATGAAGTGCAGAGAGACAGCAGAGTGGAAGGGGATTAGCTAATTAATACACAGCTTGATTAGGAAGTCAGAGCCAGGCATGTGAGCCCTGCTCTCCTCCTCTCCTGTTCTTGGTGCCAATCCCTCTTGCTGTGACTGTGATGTAGGAAGCCACTGGAGCCCACTACAGGAAAACTAAATATTGTTTTGGATGAGAATGGCTTATTTTATCAGAGAGCAGAGGGTGCCTTCTCTTTGAGAAGCCATGCTGAGCTTGGAGGGACTGTAGCCCGCACGACTGCCAGTGAGGTTGCTCTTTTCTGGTAGTCACGAGCCCTGGTGCCAGGTGTGCCTTAAATCCAAAGGTGACAAAGGGGATGTGTGGGGGGCTGATCCAGGGGCTCCAGAGACTGTCCATCACCTCTTTCAAGCAAGATCATTCACTAGTGTTTGGGTTCAGTTTCAAGCAAGGTGCCCAGAGAAGGATGGAGTCCCTGCGGTGTGATGGGAGCTGTGTGGGTTATGTTGCAGCAGGAGCAGGCCCAGAAGCCAGCAGTGCTGTGGGAGAGGAGATCAACAGGCTGTCAGGTTGTCTCCCAATTTTCCCCATCTTGGTGTAATTTCAGTATTTAATAAGCATATTCTCTTCCCACATCCAGGATGTTCCTGAAAATACCACCTAGCACCATGCTGAGTAGAAACTGTTGCTCAGGAGCTTGTAGTATTTTGACCTGGAACCACAAGATAATCACTGTTTCGGAACACTTCCCCACCCATCCTACGGGGGCTTTGCCCAGATCACATTTCCTCAGTTCACCAGGGCATGGAACAGCATCAAAAGGCTGACAGATGCCAAGTTGTGTCACATCTAATGGTTCTTCCCTTTCCAAACAGCGTATCATTTCATCAAAGGCAACTAGGCTGGCATGACATAATTTGAGAATCCCACTTTATAGCTGGTAGAAACCGAATCCCAGCAAGTCTGTCAGTAATGATATATTCCAGGTAATAGAGAATTGAAATCTCCTGGCCCTGGGTCTTGGTCTTAAACTTAAGCAATGTTCTGATTTGCCAACTTTTGCAATTTATGAGCTTTGCAATATTTAGTAGCTGGTGAGAGAGGGGAAGTAGGAAGTGGGGATATAGCCACAGCTTCCTGCTCAACTTCATTCTTAAGTTCCTGGTTTTAAAATATATAAATAAATTTGGGGGTGCTGCAGGATTCCAAACCAAAGTACATCTAAATATGGGTATATCACATTTATCTAGTGCTGCCACATAAACTGAGTGTTTATCTGGTGTTGGCTCCAATAACACTGTGAAACAGGACACTTTTAGAGAATAAACTAGGGTATCAAAAAAGTACCATTTTAGAAATAAAATTAATAATTTGCCTACAAATTCAGAAGAATATTTATCAAAGCTGCCTTCAGATCCAGTTTTCCATAAAATTAAAATTAGGTTTCTGGGTCAATTTACTAGACTGTTGCAGTCTGATCAGTAATGGGAAATAGCTGATTTTTTAAAAACCTCTGTATAACTCAGTTAAGGAAACATTTCACAGATCTAAAAGCAACCCCCCAAAATAGTATACAAATACATTTCTTAAAATCATTACTTGTAAGACCTATTTAGCTTTTTTAAGGGACTCAAGCAAATTTATTCTACAACCCTGTATAACTCAGGCAGGGATTCCAGAACATCCTGTGCCTGGCAGCTTCCATAGCACTGGCAGCAAAAGCAATCCCATGCCAGGTTACTCCAAGACCTAATTCAGCCCCACAACTAAATACACCTCTGCATACAAATCTGCATTTCAGTGTGACGAGAATTACCATAAGCAAATGGCTCCCAGTTGTGACAAATGGTCATCAGCTTAGTTATCACCCATAGTGAAGATGACCCTCAAGGCTATGGGAAAGGAGGCAGACAGAGAGAGAAACCTTCATCACATGTTTTGTATTAGCTACTAACTTCATCTCTGGTCCAGGAAAACTCCAAACTGTTTGTCCTCCCAGACAAATTAAGTTGACTTTGGGATTTTTCTTTGGTGCAACCTAACAAGATGCTGCCAGAAGAAGAGACACTGGACTGATCAGCTCACTCTGTGTTTTAGTATTTGTCCTAAAAGAGTAATTTAAAAGAATAATGATGGTTTTCCTCTGGTCCTGTCTGTAATGGAGTTCTAAACATTCCAAATGCTTGTATTTTTGAAAAATAAGAGGGAGCACAGAAAAAGATGGGCTATCCTTTATTTTTCAAGCCTGACTTAGAGGCAGCTTAAACTGTAATTATCTCTTAAGATCAGCTGGTGTTAAACATGAAGAACCAAAAGTCCAGTTCCAAACATCTGGATTTCCAACTCCCCATCAGCACACCAGCAGTAACAACAGTTAACTTTGTTGTGGGGAAAGTTACAGTTGGGGTGGTATTCTCTCAGATGGGATGGCACAGTCAAAATACTGTGGCTAAACCCTATTGATGGAACAGATAATATACATAAAATACGTATCTTTATATATGCATAATATATACAAATATGTAATCTATAATATGTAACAATGAAGCACAGTATATAGTATGTGATATATATAATGCATTGTTAGGATACTGTTACATTTTTATCCTTTACACAGATGAGGTCTCCTAGGTGCTCAGACCCTCCATAAGCTGTGTTAATGCCTCTCACCTCCCCATTCCTGCCCACCTCCTACTTCCTGTAGGAGCGTGAGCAGGGCATAACAATAAGCACTCTGCCCTTTCCCTTTGAAGATGCCTTTTTCTTCCCACATTTGCCCAATTCTGCTCCTCCTTCAGCCACATACAGAGAAGGAAAGGCCATTTGTGAGCCTTTCTTCTCTGTTCATTTCAGCTGAGTCAGTAGGACCACTCTGCACCAGTAGTGATGGAGCTGAGCCTGTACACTGCTTTACCACCTGGTAGTACATTTTAAGAGCCATTGCTTAACCAGACTTTGGTGCTGCTCCTTTCATTGTTTGCCTCCCAAGTCCACCAGCACAGCTCTACACATGCTCCCTACAGCATGCTCTCCTCTCCTGGTTTCCCAGTGGGTATCACTGACCCATCCAGTGGAGCTCCCACAACTTTCTAAGCAGCCACTTCTACCAGCAAATAGATCACATTCGCAAATCACTGCCTGGAAAGTCTGAATGGTATGTGGCTTAATTTTCTTTTCCATAATATGAAATCCAATCTGAAATGCACAGATTAGTTTACTAATCTGTGTAAATCCTATTAATAGCACCTACACTGCTGTGCTCCCATTCACTTTCTAACAAGTCTGTTTAGACCAGCTCCTCATCTCCTGCAAGATCTTCGCACCTGATTACTGTCACGTCTTCACAAAATAGCTGGCCACGAATGGAAGCTTGTGCTTTTCAGTCATGTCTCATATTTTAATTCATGTCCCATGGTCCAGCATGTTCTGGATCAAAGCATTAGGTGCTGTAAATCACCACGGTGCCATTGAAGCTAAAGGGATTATACAAAGGGTCACACAGCATCAGCAAGGAAGGGCAGAGCCTGTTGATCTCCTCTCCCACAGCACTGCTGGCTTCTGGGCCTGCTCCTGCTGCAACATAACCCACACAGCTCCCATCACACCGCAGGGACTCCATCCTTCTCTGGGCACCTTGCTTGAAACTGAGCCCAAACACTAGTGAATGATCTTGCTTGAAAGAGGTGATGGACAGTCTCTGGAGCCCCTGGATCAGCCCCCCACACATCCCCTTTGTCACCTTTGGATTTAAGGCACACCTGGCACCAGGGCTCGTGACTACCAGAAAAGAGCAACCTCACTGGCAGTCGTGCGGGCTACAGTCCCTCCAAGCTCAGCATGGCTTCTCAAAGAGAAGGCACCCTCTGCTCTCTGATAAAATAAGCCATTCTCATCCAAAACAATATTTAGTTTTCCTGTAGTGGGCTCCAGTAGCTTCCTACATCACAGTCACAGCAAGAGGGATTGGCACCAAGAACAGGAGAGGAGGAGAGCAGGGCTCACATGCCTGGCTCTGACTTCCTAATCAAGCTGTGTATTAATTAGCTAATCCCCTTCCACTCTGCTGTCTCTCTGCACTTCATTTCACCACTGCCCTGGAGTCATTGTAACTGAGCACCTTCAGCACAGCCACAATGCAGCCTCAGCCTTTCCATGCTGAGCTATCTTCATGCAGCCAGGACCACACTGTTCCCTTGGGGTGAGGAGTCTTCCATACTCTCTGACCAGGCTGGTGTTTGCCAAAGTGAGCCCTTGGGAAGGGCTCTGTGCTATGATCACTCCTGACCTTTCATGGGAGGTTTCAAGCACATAACAAGAAAGACATGGACTTGCTCAAGCAGGTCCAGAGAAGGCCACAAATGTAATCAGGAGCCTGGAGCACCTCCTCTATGAGGGCAGGCTGAGAGATTTAGGGTTGTTCAAGCTAGAGAAGGCTCCAGAGAGACCCTATAGCAGCCTTCCAGTACTTAGAGGGGGCCAACAGGAAAGATGAGGAGGGACTCTTTATCAGGGTATGTAGAGATAGGATGAGTATTAATCGTTTCAAACTGAAATATGGTAGATTTAGATTATATTAAGAAGAAATTCTTCACTATGAGGGTGGTAAGTCACTGGAACAGGTTGCCCACAGAAGCTGCAGATGTGAAAGTGTTCGATGCGAGACTGGATGGGGCTTTGAGCAACCTGATCTAGTGGAAGGTCTTCCTTCCTGTGGCAGGGTGGGGTTGGACCTAGATGTCCTTTAAAGTCCTTTCCAACCCAACCCATTCTGTGATTCCACAAACATGAGAACTGTTCTTCCCCCAGAAATCATTGATTATCTGAATAATTACTACTGGTTTGCATGAACGTTAGCTCAGGAATTGTTTGTAATTCCTAATTCCTCAGTGTTGTGGAAGAAATGTTTTTAAAATGTTACCCTCACTCTAGAAATTCTCTTCAAGTTCTTTTTTACAAGAGGTTCTCACTTGTAATCTGTGTATAGCCTATTAAATGACATTGTTTTTAGACCTTCAATCTCTGTGTAAAAGTGCCTGTTGTGAGATATTAAAATGCCATATAGAAGAAAAAAAAATAATGATGGTTAAAAAGAACAAAAAAAGGAGGAATTTTTAGAGAAAGTCAACCAGCCAAATACAATATGTGGCCAGACAGAATCAGAAGCACTGGCTGCAGTGTAGACCCAAGAGGCATTAGAGAAACCACCCCAACCACAATGGTAGCTGTTCACCAGCAAAAGGAATGTAAAGAATAAAATGGGGGGAAGGTGCCTCCCCTTCCTCTTCCACTTCTCCCCCAAAAGACTATATGACATGGATGATGCCTCTGGTGCATGCAAACATGCCACATCTGAAAGAGCAGATAAGGACTCACTGGCTGGGAAGTTCTGCCTTCAGTGTCATGCCTGTCTGACTCTGTGTGGACAGACCTCATGAAAAGTGGTGCTTAAACTGTAAGTCAGAGCAGAGGAACTCCCCATCTCAGCTCTCAGGACTTGTGCTGAGCTCCTTTGTAAAATGAGCATGGTTTCTACCACCTTTGCTGCAGAGCATCACGTGCTGATGGCTGGAGACCTTGTTCCGACATGCAGCTCACCTGTGCTCATAGCCAGCCATGCTCATCTATCCTGTCCCCTTTTTGTCCTTCATATTAAATAGCTCTTTCTTCTCAGACATGTTTAAAGGGGACAGTCACTTTCATCCCTCTCACTTCTGCCTGTACTGGGCTGCCTAATCAAGCTCTGCCAGAGGCTGGCTTGCAAGATGTTCCTTGTCCTGTTGTTAAATCTTGTATCACATCCCACCATGAGCTGAGATGTAGCATACATGTAGCATAGACAGGACATTAGGAAAAAAATTGTTCACCGAAAGGGTTGTTAAATATTGCAACAGGCTGCCCAGGGAAATTGAAAGTTGACTCAGCATTCCTGGAAATATTTAACGATATGTAGATGTAGCGCTTAGGGACATGATTCAGGGGTGAACTTGGCAGCATTAAGTTAATGGTTGGACTCAATGATCTTAAAGATCTTTTCTAACCTCAACAATTCTATGATTCTATAGTTCTATACCCTGGAAGTGACCCTCTGGCACAGCAGGCCCCTGCTACTTTAGTTGCTCATAAGCCACCTTCTCCCTGTTGCTCACAGTCCTTGAACGAGGACAGGGGAAAGCTCAATTCACCATCTGCCAGGAGGGCATGGACAAAAGGTGAACTTATCTCACAGCTGCTCTTCAAGCCCTGCCCAAGGACAGACTCATGAGCTCCCACTGCCTGTGCTGAGGCAGTTTCAGGAGTTACTGCCCATGCCTGTCTCCAGGCTGGAGGCTGATGTCTTGTGTGGTCTTGGCAGAAGTAGCAGTGTGTCCCCTCCATGGTTATCGCAGACTACAACCTCTTACACCAATATATTCTGCAGCAGCTGCAGATTTCATCTACAATGTCAGGTTACAAATGCAGTTGCTAGATTTACTTCTTGTGCCTTTTCTATGGGAGGGCAGCAATATTTTGGAAGGATAAGATGGATAGGCAAAAGAAACCACTTCTTAAAACTCATGAAGGGTTAAAAGCCTAGATCACAAAGAGTTTTTCAGCCTGGATCAACCCAGTATTTGGTTTCAGAAATTCAGGGTTAATTTTCTGCTACAAAGTTTGGTGATGATTTCTGAAAATTATTGCAGCATCTAGTCCTTCCATCCATAACTTTCCAGGAAGGCACAGTGGTGCTTCATGGTCCAGAGGCACAGCTTCTGGTACAGGGTACAGCCCCTGGGAGGGGTTACAGCTTCTGGGAAGTAGAAGTTTCACGCAGAATATCGTCATTGCTTGGTGTAGGTGTGCTCTGGTGCTAGTGACAGACAGGGGAATTACTACAGTCTCCTTCATGCTAGTTCTGCAAACCCCTTTCTCAGCTCTCTAGAGCATAAGCTTTCTGTCACGGAACAGCCTCTCTTCTGTCTCCAGTGCTGAGCTGCACAGCGCTCCATCTTTAGGAGTGTAATAGTGATAAAACTCGCTTTCAATTAATTTTAATAGAAGTATTAATACTGGCTCCTGTGTAAAGGACCACAAGTGCTGGCCCTTGGTAACTACTTACATAAACACAAGTGAGCTGCCAACACACTCCTCAAATACAGGCTGCAGCTCTAGCAGTCGTGCTGAGGTTTGCATGCTTGGGATGCCGTTATAGGGGTACCAGCAGTGGCCATGACCACATTGTTTTTGAAGCATGAGGATGCTTTAGCAGGTGATCATGTATAAAATAATAATAATAATAACAAGACCCCAAATGCCATCCTCATACTCATCCAAACAGCTTCTCCAGGCACCCATCTGTTGTATCTAGTAATAACAATAAGTTTTTATTATCATGACATTACCTCATGAAGTATAACCCTAAATGGGCTCACATTGCTTAGGGAGTGAGTGGAAACCCTGAGAAGCTCCCAGAATTGAAGGGACTTCACTTGGTATAAAAGATCTGAAGAAAAGAGAAAGGAAGAAAAATACAGATGGTAGATTAGACACTGTGATCTGATCCACTTGAGGCACAAAGGACATCAAACAGAACCAAAATTCAAATTTGATGAAACCAAGAGAGAGCAAACCTGTGTAACTGGCCTATGAGATTCACTGACACAAAGTATCATGAAGGTCCAGGGCTTGTCACTGAAGGTGTAGAAATCCATACATGTATACACCTACTCACACACACACAGGGTTATATGCCTGTACCTGTGGTCTCTCAGGTCTGGAAAGGACTTGACAACACCATTCAGTCTTTTCCACAGCTCCAAGCCAGGATCAGATACTTGTTGGTGTTTCTGACAGATATTTGTCTAGACTTGTTTTTAACAGAGAATCTCCCACCTCCCCAGGCAATTTATTCCAATGCTTCCTTTTCTTCTTCAGCTTCATACACACATTCAGATGTACTTATCTCAGAAGGTGAACAGAGCAGTCTCTGATGACTTGTACATCAAAAGGCTTATCTCCTTTCTCACGGCAAGGTCTTTATTGCAAATAATGTACAAACCCAAAAGATCCCAGCTTTACCTGAGATGAGAGGCTGATCTTGAGGGATGTGCAGATGGGGTAAGGGGGACAAGTAGGAAAGGAGGGGGGAATTCATTCTTTTCCTTATTAACCCATCAGATTTGGTCTGCTGATAGAAGAGAGACTAACTTTTGAACATTCTGTTTTTAGACTTAAACACTAAGTTCCTCTGATTTTTGTAAAATAAATAAATTTTTGGCTTCCTCAGCAGCCACCTCAGAAAAGAAGTTGTCCTGTCAAACTTAAGTAAGGCAAAAGAGGGGATGAGGAATGAGGCTGCACAGCTGGAATATGCAAATGGCAGGATGGAGGGTAGCACTATTCCAGCCATCCTGGATATCTGTTACCTTCACTTTTGGACTGACAATGCACCAAATGTTTCATTGCCTGGGGCCTTACAAAGCTGGCTGGCTTTTTTAGCTGAAAGCACTAATGTAGAAGGGCAATTGAGAATTAATTATTTAATGTGGTTCTCATTGGTAGAAAGCTTCCACCCCTCCTGCCTCTCAGCTACCGTTATACATATGTTGCTTTCTGGAGACTACAGTGATTAGACAGCAGTGAAAAATTATGGCTAATCCTATTCCCACTTGCAATGAACTCCATTTAAATCAACAGACTTGGTCTCAGGAACTAAGGGCACAAATCAGCCCAGTGCTAAGAAAACACCATTTGTGACAAAACCCATGGACATATCTCAACGTCTGTTTCCGAAAAGAAACCATCTCATAACCCCACTCTTTGACAGGCAGTGCAAGATTGTTCCTATTTAAAAGTTAAAATTCATGCAAGTAACCCTATTAGTAGAAAATCAGGAGTTCCCTTTAATGGGGCTATTTGGATGCCCCACTGGAGCAGGCAGAAAGGTGCATCCTGAATCCATGTGGTGTGTTGGTTCAGCTCCAGGTTCTCCAGGATTCTATATATAAGCAACAATTTCATTTAGAGCCTTTATAGTCATGACCTGCATAGAAGAAAATCTCTGTGCTACAGCTATATACCAGAAACTCCCATACAAGTTACTTTGAGAAGCTTAAGAGACAAGCCCCATATATTTGAAAAAAAAAAAAAAAGTTTGCAAAATAAGATTCTGCAGTGGGGCTTGGAAGGGACTCTTGATTCTTGGAAGGGAACTTGATAATAGATAATAGAATAAGAATCTGCAGTGGGGCTTGGAAGGGAACTTGATCCTGTCAGATATCATATGTGAGAAAATGAGAACTTCTTCCCCACAGTCATGACCTCCAGAATCATTCCAGATGAAGTTTTGACAGGATCCTACCAAAATTCAATGTCATGAATTACACCAGGAATTATTGTAATATATCGTGTATTTCCAAACACTAAATTATTTCTTCAGCCTTTCTTCAGCTCTTCACATGAATGAAATACAACTGTACAGATGTGCTTTTCTAAGATTCAGTGGCATGAAACCTGAAATACCCCAGCAAGGTCCAGGAGCAAGAAGTTTTAATCACCGTGGAAGCATGACACTTTTGAAAGTCTATGAAATCATATACTTAGGTTTGAGAAGGGTAAACTTATCCATCTGGACAGATCTGCTGATAAAGACAGACAACTCATTTTCTCCTGGAAAGCAGCACTAATATGTTGTTTAAAAAAAGAATCCGTCATTAGAGGCAGGTTTATGCTGGGAAGAAAATGGAGAGTCAAAAATAACAATTCTGGAAGAGATGTTCTGTAAGGGAAAAGAAAAGGCAGCATGAAAGCTGTTACCTTCATATAGGAGGCAGAAAGGCAGACAGGCTGAGCATCTCTCAGGGCCAGACAGAATGAGGCTGGCGACGATGGAGGCATATGGAGACCCACCCAGGGTGCAGACAGAGTGGAGGACCCCCAGACCTTGGCTTACGCAAGGTGACCTTTCCCCTCTCTAAAATTTCAAAGCTGTTGTTGCCGGCACTGAACAGACTGTGTGCCATATGTAATATGACCTCAGCTCTGCTCTGCCAAGCCACTGATGGCATCACTAATGAGAGGTGAAAGGTCCCTTTCTTGCAGCTCACTCAGAAACCCACTGAGGCAATAGGTGTGGGATGGCCCCCCTTATCCCTGCAGGCAGGCACCTATCTGCTGCCCCACTGCAGGGCCCTCCCAAAATCACACATGTCCCCACCTAAGGGGTTGATGGTGCCTCTTTCCTTGGCCTGACTGCAACTGGCACAGTCCCCTAGTGCCTGTATGCAAAGCATGGAGGCAAATAGAGGCTGTATGTAAATCCTGTTCCCAGTCCCCACTGCCACCCTACCAACCCCCACAATTCAGCCACTGCTCTCCTCTTTTCTTTTTTTTTTTTTTTTTAATGAAAATAGGGGTCTTGGGGAGGTTTGTTTGGGGGTTTTGTTTGTTTGTTTCTTTGGTTGTGGGTTTGGTTTTGTTGGTTTTTGTTTTTTTTTTTTTTTTTTTTTTTTTTTTTTTTTTTTTTTTTTTTTTTCCAGAGCCCATCTCTGCCCCAGCTATCACATAAGGAAGGGATATAGGGGACCTGTTTGCACCCAACTCCTGAGCACCCAGCTTCCTGCCCTGGACACATTGGAGAAGCCCATGTATGTGCAAGTGGGTGTCACTAATGTGGATGGGTGGTACACATGTCAATAGAGTGTGGATGCATGGGTATGGGAGCATTCATATAACTTGGAGTGTGTACACACAAGCATAGTCCACACATGAATGGGTGTGCATGCGGGGATGTATGTCCACACACATGGGTGTGTGCACAGGGGGACAGCATGTGCATACAGGTGTGCAGACAGGGATGTGTATTCACACCTGAGGGACTGTGCACATGAGTGTCTATGGAGTGGGTGCGTCATTCATGGGTGAGAGTGCACTCATGACTGAAGGGGTGACTGTGAGTGGGGAGTATCCATGGATGGGTGTTGCAATGTCAGCACACGGATATGTGCACACATTGGTGGTGGTTGCATACAAGGAGGTGTGCAAGAAGTGGCTGGGGCACACCAAAGGGTGTGTGTGCTGGTGGGTGCTGCAGTATGTGCATGGTGGGGATGTAGGAAGGAGCTGCGTTTCCTGGGGACCCCAGCTGTCCATCCCCCGCGGCTCCCATCTGGGAGCACCGCGCAGGCTTCCGCGGGCAGCCGCTCCGCGCCTGCGCTGTGTTCCGCGGGGGCTGCGCGGTGCCCTGCGGCCGGCTCCCGCTGTGTCAGGGGAGTCCCGGAGAGGTGGGTCCCCGAGGAGTTCGATCCCGGAGGGGTTCCTGGGGTGGACCAGGCTTCGCCAGCCGCGCTGGAGCCAGCACCGCGGGCGCAGAGGAGGGGAATACCGGCCCCTCGGGGCAGCTGCGCCCGGAGCACCGCGAGAGGAGTGTCCGTGGTTCGTTTCGGTTTGGGGAATGACTCATTTCTGGCAAAATGTGGCACTGCTGAGGTACAGCGAGGAGCCACCCACCCACGCAGTACCTCTATCCCACCCGCAGCAAGGCTCCTGCCTCCCCGCGCAGGGCCAAACCCCGCAGGAGAGGAGACTGCCTTTAATCCTCGCTATTTTTCTGCTGGGGATTAATTTTCACATCTCACGCCGGTGAGGAGAAATTAAATTATTCGTTTTAAATATGTTCTTCCCAGCCCCTAGCCTCATTTCTTAGGAGCGCATGCAAAGCTGCACATGCATGTTGGGTTGCGCTGGGGCATATTCAAGTGGCTGCAGAGAGGCAGCCAGGGGAATGTTTTTCTCCCACGGAGGAACCGCAGCTTGAGGGGAAGCAGCGATCGATCCCGCGGAAGCCCAGCGCCCAGTTCATCCGTAGCCTCATTCGAGCAGCATTATCTTATTAAAAAAAATAAATAAACAACCAGAAATGTCAATTCTGGTTGTCTCGTCTTACGGCAAATGCTATTATTCTGAGAAATGGGAGGAAAACAACGCCGCGAAAATGCTAATCGCCTCGTAAATAACGCGCTGCTGCTGCGCGATCCCTGCGCGCCTGTGGAGGATCGCCCACTCCCTCGGTGTAGGGCTCCCCGCCTCCAGAGCCCGCCGTGCGGGAGCTGCGAACCCACCCGGTAGCACTGGATGTTTCGGGGAGGAGTAAGAGGCTGAGGATAGGGTGGGGAATCCTCCCTTTTTGCGTGGGGAGATTGCAGCTTCTGGGGGGAGCGTCATGCTCCGGAGGTGTGCGGGTCCCTGGGGACCGTGTCACGCACACGGACGTGGGCACGGGGAAGATGTAGCGTAGCCGGTGCGGTCTGAAAAGCAGGACAGCAGCTGCCGTGCAGAAAAGGAGTTAAACCCCGACGTTGTCCTTTGATTTAGGAAACGGCTCATCCAATTCAGTTCCAGATTATTCAGGGGCAGGCTGCCTCGCTCGCTCCCTCTCTCCCCACACCAGCCCAAACATCTTGAAGTAATCAGCAGCTGAGAACGGAGACGTCCCCCTGGCATCTCAGGTTAAAGAAGGAGGTCCAGGAAAATGTGGTAGAGCCATTACAAGAAACCTGAGATGCATTCATCAGAGACTCCAATTGCCATCGCATTAGGATTGATTAGAGACCAGCAGTACCGTAATGACCCGGAAAGAGGGGCATACGGGGATTATTAATATCAGACTTCTTTTAAAAAAAAAAATCGCAGGGTTGCTGCTCGTATACAGACTTACCTGGGAGCACAGACACGGCGAGCCGCACAGACGGCAATTTATCTGACTTCTGGGGGAGAAAAAACAAACAAACATGGAAAGTCCCCCCACCTCTGGACCCCCTGAATTTGCCCGTCCCATGCAGAGCTCACACCGAAACCTCCCAGGGCCGCGGTCCTGGGGAGGCGGCTCGGGGGGAGCCAGTCCGCTGTTGGCTTCACCCACCCCGGCCAAAGCTTGTCCCCTGGCCGGTGACAGCAAGGACAAGTTAAGGAGCTTCCAAGGAGGAGCAAGGAGACCTCAATGGCTCGTCTCCTTCTCAGTTCCCTGCGCCAAAACAAATCAGCCCCTCCTGGTCTCGCTTTAAATGTAGCTCACTGGATAATTAACTCCATCTTTCCAGCCCTGCTTTAACTGTTTATTTAGTGTCACCCCGTATTACCATCACTAGCACTTTCCTCTGAACAGGAGGAGCTGGAGGGTTTCACCTCCCAAAAGGAAATTCTTCTTAGCTTAAAAGAATCAGCATCTTGGAGGTACATTAGCGAGCAGGAAAGAGGGGAGGTCGGGAGTCTGTGGGGGGGAGGCCCTCCGTAAAAGCAGGAGAAAATAAGGGTGTGGGGGGACGGGGACAGAAAAACGTATCGGCCTTCGGAGAGAAAAACAAACAAACAAACAAACCAAACCACAAGAAAACCTCACCAAAACAAACAAAAAAACCAAAACCCATAAAAAAACCCCAACGCATGATCACCTCTAATCCTTTGAAAAATGTCCCGGTAAGTGGGCGAAGAAAGAGTCCTTTGTGCCCTGGGGATCGCCCCGCCGGGGCCACGGCGGGAAGGCCTGATCCTGATCCCGATTCTGGTCCCGATCCCAATCCTGCCCCGACCCCCTCCGCCCCGTCCCGTCCCTACGCCGGCAGCCCGGGGCCGGCCTGACCCCGCTTGATGTGGGGGCAGCCGGTCCTCGGGGAGGGGGTGTACTGGACGGGGCAGGGCCCTGGGGCGAGGAGGAGGGATGTGGGGGACAGGGCAGAGATACGGCCCTCGCCCCACGGACACCGGATTTGTTTTTACAGGTGTCTGGAGGGTAATTTACTAACAAGTAATTAAAGGTTGCGCCGGTTTGCGAGGCGCGTCGGGCCAAAGGCTCCTGCAAGAGAAGAGCGATGCATGCGGAGGGGGGTTTGCTCTTCCGCATTAAAAAACAGAATAATAAAGGAAAGAGAAAAGAGAGAAAGCAAGCAAACACAAATCCTGTATTGTGCAGGAATAAGCTGGCTGTCTCCCCTGCGCCTGGCGTTCGGCAGGGAAGGCAGCGCGGATCCGGTATCACGTTGCAGATCCTCACTGGAGATAACGAAATGCGATCTATTTTTCAGAACAGCAAGTGGATGGGAAAGGAGCCCTCCACAACACAAACCTCATTGACTTAATGGGTCGGTTTTGAATTTCGCCTTCGAAAGGTTCGGAAAGCGGCAGCGTTGTGTTACCCTCCCGACGGCTCCCAGCCTCCAGACCCGGTTATCACCGCGCCGAGGCGGGGCTCCGGAAAAAAATAAATGCGGATGGTTTTATTTTGTCGCTCTATTTGTTTCCTCCAGACCCTCGCACTTACATTTATATTCGGTTGGGAAAGAGTTTTATTTCTAAGGTCGGAGGGGAGATGGAAGTCGTGTTTGGGTTTTGCTTTGGTTTTGCTTTCTGAAGAAACGGAGGAAAAACCCACAGACCCTTGCTTGGGATTCATCCTCATCCCCTCTCTGCGCTGTATAACGCTGCATCAAATAAACAAGTGAATAAATTAATTTCCAGCACAAACGGAGCCGGTCGGTGCCCTGTCGAGTGGGGCGAGGCGCGGAGGCCCCCGCGACTGTGCAGCGGCGTCTTTCCCTCCGCGGGTGCAGAGGTGTCAGGCCCCGGCAGCGGGGTGGACCCCGCGGAGTTCTGCCCGGGGTGAGCCCGCCAGGCTGCTCCTTTTCTACTGAAAAATAAACCACAGAGGAGCGGCCGGCTGCAGCTCCGCGCCGTTCTGTCGTTATTTAGTTATTCAGTTATTTTCATCTGCCTTGGTTTAGTTTTATTTTTGGAGCGGCTCGAAACCATTTTTTTTTCTGGGCGATTTTCAAAGACTAAATGGGATGGGGTGGTTTGGGAATTAATTTACCCCGTTCCCTGATTTGAAATGAAAGATTCGCAAATTTTTGAGAAAAACAACCCGGGCAATAATTGACGTTGATGCTGAGGGGTTCTGGTCTGCAGTGTGTAACTCCTAGGTGAACCTCAGATAATCTGTCCCCAAATTGCGTGGATTTTGGTAACACGGAAGAATAAAGTCTCTCTCGGAAATCGCGGGACAGGCTAGGCTCAATCCTTGCCCATCCCTGTCCGCTCCGCGCCAGGCTAATTTGCTTATTCCCAGCAAGAGCGGTATTTGTTTTGGTCGGCCTTTCGAAGGAAAGAAAAACAAGGAGGAGAAATGTGAGGGCAAGATAAACCCACTCTCGTTCAAATGGCAAAGAACTTCCCCAGCTCCGTGTTGCATTTCTCTCCTCCTAATCCTGAAGGTATATGCCCTTAGGTCCGTGCTTTTCTCTCACTGGGCACCTTATTAGAAACAAATTTAAAATTTAAAAATTAATATCTATCAAATGGAGGGATGGAGAGCCCATCTTCAGGCTGGGCAGGGCATCGCTTCCCCAGGACGCGGCCGCGGGCTTTTCCGAGCCCAGGAGTTATAATTCTGCGCACTTGCTCCAGACTTTAGGGTATTAGTTGATTTTAGAGCCGAGTTTAAGGCTCCGTTCCGGTCCCTGCACAGCTGCCTTGTCAATAAGGATCTGTTCCAAGCAGACATTCCTTCTGGGAGGACATTGCAGCTCTTTAAGACTTCATCTGCAACATCATAAGTACTAAAATAAAATGGCAAGGGAAAATTACCAGACACATGGTCATGGGATACAGGAGCGCCCTGACTCCAGAGCATATTAGTAAAGTCACTGTACAGACTGGGTGGCAGGGGCTTAATTTAAACAGCCCCGAGACGCGAAGTACATGGTGCAAAAAAAATAAAGTACAAGGAATAACAACAACAAAATCCCAAACCCCAGCCGGCAATCCGGATTTAGGAAAATATCGGGACCGGCCTTTCCCACCTCGAACGGCGGGCAGGGAGCAGGGCAGCGCCCGCGGCCCCGGACTCGGAGCCCTTCGCCTCTTCCACAGAGGGGCTGCTCCGAATGCGGAGCGTTTAAAGTCAGATAAATCCGAATGTCTTTAGTAAAGACAAACAGGTTTTAAAGAGACACGCGATGGTTAGTAGCACCCGCGGAAAAACTCGTTCTAGAATCAAAAGCGTTCTGGATTGTGCTTTAAATACTGTTTTCGACTTATCTAATCATAGATAAATAGAGCCATAAAGACACGTTCTTCCCACCGCTCCCCTGGCCTTATCTCATCGCATTGTCCTCATCTTCCAGCCAGTTCTCGCTACTGACAATAGATTATCTTTGCTTAGAGATCCTAATTGTTTTCTAATTTCTTTCTTTCTTTCTTTTTTCTTTTATTTTCTTTTCTTCTTCTTCTTCTTCTTCTTCTTTTTTTTTTTTAATCGTTTCTTTTGAGCGAGGTGTGCAAATGAGGATTAGGCTAATTAAAGTCGGTCCGGTCGGTGCAGTTTTGCTGCCCGCATACTACACGGCTTCCTCGGGGGCTCCTCGCAACCTGCCGAGGACACCTCTCTGGGCTAAGAGGGGAGCAGAGGGGTCACGGGGAGGGAGAAGAGGGGGCGCAGGGCCCCGTGTATTATTTATCTATTCACTAAAGCATTATATATTCATCCCCAGCATTAAGGTAATTAAATGCGGGCTGGCTTGGCAGCGCACTTTGTAGGAGTAGGAAGGCAGGAGTTTGGGTGGAAAAAGAGTAGAAGAAAGAGAAAAAGTCCGCCGGGAGCGGCTTCCCCAGGGATGCGCACGGGGAATAGGGGGTGGCTGGGCTACCCTGCTGCCGGGGCCGCACACGCGCAGGCGAGACGGCCGAGGCCGGGGCCGGGTCCCCGCTTTCAGGCTCCGCCCGCCCGTTCCGGGCTGGGTTGGGCTGGGCATGGCAGGGCTGGGCCAGGCCGGGCAGGGTAGGGCTGGGTTGAGCCCATCTGGGCCGGGCTCTTCAGGGTTGTGTTGGGCTGAACCCTCCTGGGCTGGGCTGGGCTGGGCTGGGCTGGGCTGAGCTGAGCTGAGCTGAGCTGAGCTGAGCTGGGCTGGGCTGGGCCCGTCGAGGCGGGGGCCGAGCCGCGGGCGCCCAATCAGCGCGGCGCGGGGGCTCGGGCGCTTTAAGCGCAGCGGCGGAGGAGCGGGGACAAAGTCCCCCCCGGCTCCGCGGCCAGCATCCCCGCTCGACCGATCGATCGCCCCGGCTGCTACTGCGCCTTTCTGTTTTGGCGCCGGGACCGGGGCCGGGACCAGCACCAGCACTGGGACTGGGCTCGGCGGGTGGCCTCCCCCCGCCCCTCTGCCGCCGCGCTCCCGCGGGGTGTCCACTGCCGCCGCCTTCTCCTCCTGCCGTCGCCGCTGCCGTTGCGCTCGGCCATGTCGATGCTGCCGTCGTTTGGCTTCACGCAGGAGCAGGTCGCCTGCGTCTGCGAGGTGCTGCAGCAAGGGGGGAACCTGGAGAGGTTGGGTCGCTTCCTCTGGTCGCTGCCGGCCTGCGACCACCTGCACAAGAACGAGAGTGTCCTTAAGGCCAAGGCCGTGGTGGCCTTTCACCGCGGCAACTTCCGCGAGCTCTACAAGATCCTGGAGAGCCACCAGTTTTCCCCCCACAACCACCCCAAGCTGCAGCAACTCTGGCTAAAGGCTCACTACGTAGAAGCCGAAAAACTAAGGGGCAGACCTTTGGGTGCCGTCGGGAAATACCGCGTCCGCCGAAAATTCCCTTTGCCCCGCACCATCTGGGACGGCGAGGAAACCAGTTACTGCTTCAAGGAGAAATCCCGGGGCGTGCTACGGGAATGGTACGCCCACAACCCCTACCCGTCCCCCCGGGAGAAGCGGGAGCTGGCGGAAGCCACCGGGCTCACCACCACCCAGGTCAGCAACTGGTTCAAGAACCGGAGGCAGCGAGACCGAGCGGCGGAGGCGAAGGAAAGGTACTTACTACCCCACCCCCCATCCCCTACAATTCCCCTTTTTTGTCCCCGCGGACATGGACCGGGAATTCCGGGAGCGCAGCTAGCACCCGCCGGTGGATGCGGAGGGAACAGCGAAAATACTTCGCTCGCTCCAAATCCTTTTTCCCCACTCTAAACTGCGTTGCGTTTTGCCCAAGCGGGTTTTTCACCCGAGATTCACCAGACCCCACTCCCCGCCGCCTCACCGCCACCTGCCCGGGGTGCTGTGGGGAACAACGAGCCCCTCACCGACCTCTCCAGGCCTCTTGGCCGCCTTTTGTTTGCTGCCCTGCGTTAATCCGGGAACGATACGGTCTCGGAGCCTGCCGGGGAAGCGGTGGAGATGCTGGGTTGGGTATTGCTCGGAATCGGGCAGGGTAGCTGCGAATCTCGGAAAAGAGAGATGCAGCCCCGGGATGGAACAGGAATGAGAGAGAGACACTAGGATGAGGGAGCGATGGCCCGGCCGAGCCGCTGCTCCGCATCGAGGCCACCCCGGGCGGCGCCAGCGGCAAAACAACCAGCCATGGGAAGGCATCGCCCCACGTTTTGTTTCCTCCAACAACCTCCCTGTCGAGCCTCCTAGAGAAAATCCCTCACCCTGATAGTCTCCGGGCCGCGCTTTCATTTTACACTAAAAAGGGGAAAAATCTCATTAAAAAATGTCCCCTTCCGACTTTTCCTCTCCTCACCTAAATTACCGGGCTGTGTGGTCTACACCTATTTATAGAGGGGGTAAAAAGAAAGGGGGACGATCCGTTGTGAAAATACTAGACTGCTTTGGGTTTGTTTGGGTTTGTTTTTCCCGGGGAGAGGAATCTGCTCTCACGACAGGATAACACGCGATGAATTTACTGGGAGCGTTTAAGCCCATCCCCGGCGTCTCTCGCCTGCCGTAACATCCCCGTTGTGGGGTCATTTTTGGTTTTCTTTTTTTATTTTGTGCCTTTCCGCAGGGAGAACACGGAAAACAACAACGCGGCTACCAACAAACCGAACCAACTGTCGCCTCTGGATGGGAGCAAACCCCTCATGTCCAGCTCTGAGGAAGAATTTTCTCCTCCTCAAAGCCCGGATCAGAACTCGGTCCTGCTCTTGCAGGGAAACCTCAACCACGCCAGGAGCTCCGGCTATTCTCTGAGCGGTTTAGCGACATCCCAGACCCCTCATAGCCTCCAAGGCCACCAGCTCCAGGACTCACTGCTTGGACCCCTCACGTCCAGCCTGGTGGATCTGGGATCCTAAAGGCCCGCGGCGGCCGGCTGAAGGATCGGGAGAGGAGGTTCTGCTTGCGGACAGAGGCTCTGGGTTGTATATAGAGGACAGCACTCGGTTTTACAGCTTGTCCCGCTGATTCTTGATGGGACTCTCGGTTCTTTTCACACAACCCCCACATCGGCTACTGGTCCAGTTCCCGCTCTCTCAGCGCCTCCCACTATCACCATGATTTTTATTATATTTTTTTTTCCACGTAGCCAAATGCAGAGAGCAGCAGAAACCCTCAACCCGTCGACTTCAAACGCGCTGGTTCCAAAGGGAATTACAAAACAATAATAAATAAATAAATAAAAGGAAAAAATGGGGAAAACCCCCCAACTAAACCCAACCCGAGTTGGATCCGATTCTACTCTGATAAACCTCCGTCTCGCAGGCGCGGAGAGGGCAGGGGCGGCCGGTGCATCCCTGCTGCTGCCCATCCAGGACCCGTGGAGCTGGGACGGAGGCGAGGGAAACGAATGTTTGTACTGAGCCCGGTGTTGGAACGGGAGGAGGGCGGGCAGGTTACGTTTACATTTTTCATATTTAGCCTTACCAGAAAGATTTCGATGTAGTTTAAACTAAAAAAAAAAAAAAAAAAAAAAAAAAAAAAAAGGGAAAAGGGAAGGAGTTGCAGTATTAGAGTTATACCAAGTGCCTGTGTTTTACCGCGGCTGTGTGAAATGGTTACCGAGAGCGCTCCCGTGGGCCCGAGCCCCCGGGTTCCTTCTCCTCGGTGGTGAAATGCATCGGTGTGACTCAAAATTAGAATAAGAATATTTTAAAATTCGACGGCCTTTTCCTTCTTGAACGAGAGCTCCTCAGCTTGCCTCCGCTAGCTCCACGTTCTCTTCTCCCGCCCGGCCCCGCTCACAGCCTTCCTCCTCTGGAAGCCTGCCTCAACACTGTCTCTGTCTCGAGTTATTTGTTACCAAAAATCGCATGTGCTTTCAGGTTTATTTTCTATTGTACCTAAGTAATCTAAATTAAACAACGCTGACGGCAGAATACCCAGGCTGTGCTTTATCTTTGCAGGGGCGAGCCCGTGCCCCTCTGCCCACAATCAACCCCCTCCCGACGGGCAGCATTGGAGGCTTTATGGGGAAAGCCGGTGCTTTCGTAACCGAGGAAGGAAGAAAGGGAAGAGGGCACCTCTCGGTGCAACCTCTTGCGTGGGGTGGCCCCGTGGGAGCCGGGCGATCGGCCGGGAGGGAGCGGCTCGTCCCTATCCGCCCGCGCTGCCTGGGCCGCGCTGGTGCCGGGCTCCCTGTTAGCGTTTTGCATCATTAAATGCGTGTTTGTTTAAATCGCTGCCGTGTTTGTTCTCGGGGTCTTGGGCCATGGAGAAATGTCACCCTCTGCAGGAGGGTCTTGCCAGGCCGGAGCGCTCCGTGTCCTTCCTGTTTTCCCCCTGAAAGGGCCCGCCTCGCCATTCCCTCCAGAGTTCCCCGTGTACCATCAACCCGGGCTGAGACGGGGCAGGGGGTCCGTGCCCTCCGTCGCCCTCCTTGGCTCCGGCTGCGAGAGAGCCGGGGCCCGGTGCCAGGGCTGCTGGAGGTGGTTTCTCTCCGCTCTCCGGCCTGGCACTGGCTGTCCCCTTGAGGCTTGCATCTGAGATCCAGCCGGGCTTCCTTCCCCTCTACCTCACCTCGACCTTCTGTGGGGCATGGCGGGGGCAGAGGCAGACCCCAGTCCACAGGCAGGAACCAACGCGGCTCCGTGGGAGCAGAACGGAGGGTGCAAAGCCTGCGCTTGGGAGAACAAACCGTGCAGGCCGGCGCGTATCTGCTTGTCTGTCCGCATCCAAGGCTGCGGGTAGGGCCGGGGCAAAGCCCGACGTCAAGGAGGAAGCACAACGACCCTTCCGTGAGCAGAGACCCTGACCCCAACAGCCTGGGCCAGAAAGGCACTTGGAGCTGGGTCCCACAAGGACCTTGAGTGACAGGACTGTCCGTGTCCCCCAGTCCAGCCTCACCCTCTGCCCGTTCCACAGGGATTCATCCAGCCCCAAGGCGATCCGCCATAAGGCAGCACGGCATCTCCGTCAGGAAAGGAAGAACCTCCAGGGAAAGGAGGGAGGTTTTTGGGGTGAGCAGCTGCAGGCTCTGTGCCCCAAGGATAGATAAGCTCCAACTCCAGTTGTTTTCCAAACCATGGGCTCAGCAAAGAGGAAGAATAAGTATTGCCCGGGGCTCCAGCCCAACGCAGATGGAAAGCCAAGCAGGGACTCACTCACAGGGCTTATTTTCAAAGCAAACAGTGCAGGCAGGCAGCAAAGGGCTGACTTTCAGCGGTGGGGGAAGGTAAGAAGATCTGCCAAGGAGTGTGCCCCTCACTCAAATCCCCCACCCTCAGTGCAGACCTGTGGGTCAAGGCTGCTGTCAGACCCAAAGGCTGCTGAATGGGATTGTGCAGCACAGTTCCAGCTGCACCCCACCACCCCTGATCCCTGACAACAACGCCCTGCCTATGCCCCAACCCTCCATTTCTCTAATAGAGGAATTAAGTCAATAGGAGGATGGTGGCAAGGAAGGATGGAGGATGCTGAGCCCCCCACCTCTCCCTGGAAATAACCCCCCAGAAGGGCAAAGGGCCAGTGGGCAGGTAGGATCAGGAAGGACCTGGATCTGAGCCAGGTGCAGGTTGCTGAGCTCCTCTTGAATAGGTTTGACCTCACAGCAAGCTTTTCACAGCAATATCAGCCTGGGGAGGCAGCCTGCGGCCCTTTCTCACCTCACTCTGCTTTGTATTTCCATCAGGAGTTAATTTGCCCCCCACCCTGCTCTTGCTCGCCCCCCAGGACAGATTTCACACTGTGTCCAGGTCAGCCAAAAAAGGGGAGGAAATGGAGAACAGTGGAATGATTAATTCTACCTGCTTTTCCCATGAGTGATCACCTGCTTTTGGGGTCATGAATAGCAGGTAGCTCTCTCCATCTCTAGCTCTGAGAGGCTCATTTGTTTGGTGACAGCTGAGTGACAAGACCTGAAACCGGAGCCCTCAACTTTGCCTGATGTGTGGATAAAACCCTGGATGTTCCCTCAAACATTTCAGGAAATGAAAGTTGTAACGCGATCCCTTGTGCGCCCACATCTCCCCCAGCAACACACAAAAGCTCAAAGGAACCTTCTCGGATTAAATTCAGCCTGAAGAGGATGGAAGGAAAATGGAGAGCAGGCTGAGAAAGCTGGAGCTGGCAGACTTTTCTTCAGCACTCATTGGAAATGTCTGTCCAAAGCAGGGATTTAGAAAGGTCACCTCCACCATAAGCACCTCTTCCTCCAACAGAGCCAGATGGGCTTCTCCCCACCCTACTTCCATGTTAGGGCCAGCCAGAGAGGTGTGTGTGTGTGTGTGTGTGTTACGCTTAGAATCCCTGAGCAGGAAATTCAGTATATAAAAACAAATGCTCGAGGAGCAAGGCAGTCCTACTCCCCCCTCCTTATTTCATTTCCTGGGTATTTCATTTCCCGGGTCATGTTGAGCCACCGTTGTCCTATGTAAGAGCCATGCACCTACTTTACTGCTGCCCCACTCCACTTCCACACTGTCCCCCAGCCTTGCAGAGGGGCAGGTATGGCCCCACTCTCAGGCCCCACAACCCTGAGCCACGTTCTGCCAAATCCTCCGCAGATGCTTGTGGTGAAGAATGGATGCTTGCTCAGCCTATGGGTTGAAATGCAGCACTTCCATGCCTGGCTCTCCAGATCCTGTGGATCTCTGTCTGCCGTGCCAGGATCCTGGCGATGTGATGTGCCTGGGAGACATTTGTGCTCCGTATCTTTGTAAACCAGGTCTGCTCAGCTAGGCACCAGAGCTCCATTTTAAGCACACAGGTTTGGAAATGATGGCAGCTAGGACGAGGCAGGATGTGTGGTACAGGCAGAACTGGGCCAAGGCATCTGGCCCCCCTCCCTCCTTCCCTTCTGGGTAGATGGTTTTACTGAGCTGCCTGTCACTAGGCAGCCAGTGCCCGCTTGCGCTGCTATCCAGCCTGAAGATAAAGTGCTATTTAACCATTGTTTAACTATTATTGAAGTGCTTTAGACTCTGCAGAGCTGTAAAGAAAACAGCACATGCCTGCAGATAACTCTTCATCCCTGAGCTTCTCTCTTACTTTTACTTTCCTCTGGAGAGCAGCTCATGGACATTGCACAGGCACAGGTGGAAACCTCCCTGTCTGCCTACCCAGGATGCCTCACAGGATGATAATTTTCTGTCTCAGGAAGAGCTCACTGTGGGGTGATGCTGCTGGGTGCTGGGTCTCTGTACGTGCTGCTTCGGAGCAGATGTTTTACTCTGCCCCGTGCACTTCGGATGTTATTAGCAGCAGCAGAAGTGGTAAAGGTAGAGTCACCACAGTGCTTGGCTGGCCTATCTGCATCAATCCATCTTCAGGAATGGGTTTTGCTGATCCCGCTCTTGCTGAAGTCATCGGGTTTTCTGAGGGAACCAGGTGCTGTGTGGGGAGAGCAGAGGTGGCCGGATATGCAGGAGCTTTGGTTCAGCTCAAGTATGCAAAGTAACCTGAGACACCGTCATCTTTCCCAACTAGATGAGGACACAATTTTAAATATGGAAACAGAGGAAAATTTGCTTTAATCTTCATGAAGAGAAAGCAAATCACTAAACTCCCCAGCAATTATCAGGGCTCACCCCAACAGAAGCCTGTCTGAAAAGAGGGCACTAGGCTGAACCCCCAACCCATGCCACCCCTTATTTCTTTCTAGCTAGACTTGTCAAAAAGTGCAGGAACATTTCCTCTGTCCCCATGGTTTCTAGCATTTGCTCTCACCTCCCCAAACTTTAAAGAGCCGTTGAATAATCTCGAAAGCATATAATCCTAATCCTAATAATGAGCTTTAAGAGGCAGATTTAGTTTAGTTACAATTTCCTGTTTTCACTTGTCCAGCACTTTTGGAAAATGCCTCTATGGGCAGATGAGGTCTTTCCCACCTCTAACTCAGTTTCTCATCCACAGTCTAGTTCTGCCAGGGATCAGAGTTGCTCTGGTATAGTGCCATAATTGCTCAGACTCCATGTAAATCTGTGATAGAAAAAGTATAGAAGATCTTCATGCCTGCATCTCAGGATGGAATAAAGGGGGAAACCCCCATCTTTTTCCAATTTAAGGATGGAAAAGCTTTTAAGTTGATAGCTGGAGCGTGTATCAGCCCTCTTTTACATGAGGGGAAACTGAGACCCAGGGAGATGACAGACCTGCTGAAGGTCAGAGCAAGGGCAGATGATGAAGTTGGGAAAGTGGTTTCTGCTTAGTGCGCCCATGCTGCCTCCCCTTATAGTACCCATAAAAAGTTGCCGTGGCTTATCATTATGTAATACAATATTCCTAATAATACAAGACAAAACCAATTGACTAAAAAACAATGCCAAATGAGGCCTGTGGCTAACACTCCCTGAAGAAATTGTCTCTTTTCTAAAACCCCAAGCAAATTAGAAACAATTGAAAAATGAAATCACATCTGCAAAACATCAGGAGTCTTCTCCTGAGCTCCAAAGGATGCCTGTTCCCCTCTGCCACTCCCACTGCCCAGTATGGGGTGGTGGGTGTCATGGGGACTTGCAGCACTTACACATGTGGGCATGGGAAGGATTTTGTGGCAGTGCCAGGGTATGGCCTTGGCGTGTGTTTCATTCAACAGAAGGGTTGCATCATGCTAGAGCAAACCAGAGGTGCAGTTAAAGAATTAAGGTCTTTATATGCCTAACATCCTGGAGCTGATGGGGAAGCAGGGAGAGAAAGAGTGCAAGAGGGAGGGAACACTGGCTTCAAAACTGCTGTTCCCTTCCTGGGAGCCCTCCCGGGCTGGGCAGAGCCTCTGGTATGAAGAAATCACAGAACTTGCCCAAGTGCTTGGCCACAGGCTGCCTGGTCCCCCATAGCCAGAGGCTACCTTCTGACCATCCGGGCAGGGCTTTGCTTGTGTTGATCCTCTGCAGGAGCAGAACTAAAGTGAACAGGAGCTGGGAACAGTGTGTGGGCTCAGCAGTGCTCAGCTACAGGGGACACTTCTGTGCTCTCACGTGATGGCTTCCAACCCTGTCAACACACAAGACCATTAGTGACTTGCAAATGAGCTGAGATGGGCAAACCCTGGCCTGCTCCATGCTCCCCTGGATGTTCTCTGGCTGTTTGGGTGCACAGTGGGGGACAGCACATGGTGGTTTTACACCACCGGGGTGGTTTAGACTGGGACATGCATCACTGTTGTCCTCATGGTGGGAGGAGATGCTGAGGCTTGAGCTGGTAGGAATCTCTTTTGTCAGAGGTGTCTCTCAGCCAATGTCTCCAAAGGACCAGGAGGTGCTTGACAGGGAGGTAGGATGATTTCTTGGAGGGAAGAGCTCAGGTAAATGGCACAGGGATGTTGTAGTTGTACTGTCCTCAGGAGACACAATGCCTAATGAAGTGGAGAGACATACTAAATGCAACACTTTGGCCAAAAATCTGGTACCACCCTGGCCTGTACTAACCTCATCTATTAACTTTGTGTGTGGGATCTGCTTCTGAGGCCTCCAAGTCTGAAGCTTAACTTGGATGAGTTTCAAAGACCCCAGTGGGGGCAAAGGCAAATCAGGGCATGGGGAGGTGGAGCTCCAGACTCCTGTCTCTGCTCTGCCTCTGAGCTTCCAACCTATGAATAGGGCCTGTGCTGGAGGAGATCTTCAGTAAAAGGAGTTTTGGAGCTCTGCTGCTGGCCTGCTCAACTGTCAACAGCCCATGGGAATTTGGTCCCAGGGTGGTTGGGGAAAATACCTTGTCCAAAGCCTGTGACAAAAGATGTGATCATGATGAGGGTGGTCAGCAGCTGGTCACTCCCACTACCATGCTCTGTCCTGTACCCACTCATGGTCTAATTCAGGCCTATGTTTTATCAGGGAGGAGAATCAATGCTCTGCAAAGCCTGTAATAATTTTCTGGGAGATGTTTAAGCAGGCTTGATCTGAGTCCACGGCACACCAGATGTCCAGTCAGCTTATCACAGTTGTTCCTTCTGGTTTATAAATGTGTCAAAATTGCTAATCTATCCTAGAGAATGAAGAAAGATGATCTGAAAGGAGATTTCCTGCCATTCTCTAAATCAGGTGGGAAAGAGACAAAAGGGACAAAAGCTGTGAACAGGACTGAGACATGTCCCACAGCAAAGGACATTTCAACATGGATATGATATCTCCCACACCACTGCAGGGTTAACTTCAAACCTAAAACATTTTCCATAAGACACACTGATTTGCGTGGTGACTTTTCATGGCAAGTCACAGTAATGCCCCAGAGTCCCAGGATGGAGGTTGCATGGGCACACCCAGTCCCTGCTGCTCTGTCCCCTTGGGTGGCACACAAGAGCACTGCCCTAGGAGACAACCGTTGCTCAGCGTGGGATGGGACCCCCACCTCAGCACCAGCTGCAGCATTTGCTGTCCTCAAGTGCCTGCGTCTCTGAATTTGCACTCTGTGGTGTTCCTCTGGGTGATGTTTTGGGGGCTTTGCTTTGTTCAGGATGCCTCTCTGTTCTCACTCTCTTCTTCTGCCAGGGTTACGTAGCCACAGCTATTTGCTGATGGCCTCCGCGGAAACTGAATATCCTGTCTTTGCAATCGGAGACAAGGTGCCCACGCAGCTGCCAGATTTGAAAGAGGAGCTGGCAGGAGGGGAAGAGGCTAAAATGGGTGTGCTGAGGAAGGGGAGAATCACATCCAACCCAAACTGGGGCCCATCCCATCTGCACTCAGAGAAGAACCATAGTGGGATGGGGGAAAAAAAGAAGCCCTGTTTGGAAGAAATTTCTCAAGACAACATTTAAGCAGCCAAGGGCTGAGGCCAGATTTAAACTGAGCCTCTTGCCCAGTGATCCATGAGGAAGGCTTGGCTGCTCAAACAATGAGCGGGAAACGAAAGCTGAAATGATGGTCATCACGAGAACCTGAAACCCTTGGTGGGGAAAATAAATAAATACAGTGAGTGGAGCCTTCCCCATCCCAGCTGAGGCAATCTGTGCTTATGCAACCCTACCCCAAGGCTCCCTATCTCTGTGTACAATCTGGGCTGATAAGATTGTTCTCCACTGAAAATCAAAACCACAGGGATTCCAGGCAGCTCAGCCGGAGTCAGATTGTCCACCTGAACACCGGGGCACTTTCATGTGGAAATATAATCACAGGGTTATTGTGCTGAAGTAAGGAAAAAAAGAGAGGGGGTGGAGGGTGGTGCGTGTAGCTGGTTTGGAGGAGAGTGCTCCACCAGCACTGGATGAGTGCAGCATGGCCAGGAGGCCAGTGAAGAGCATCATCCCAAGGTGAGATGTCCCCTTGGAGTGACAACCACTGCCTGAAGCCCTGTCATAGGAAAGCAGAGGGCTCTTGCCCAAAGCTGACTGGCTTTTAGTGAAAACTCCTTGTATTAGGGCCCTGAGACTTGCAGATCTTGGGGAATAAGCTCACAAACAGGAGTCAGGTGAATGATAGTGGAAAGAGTCATTGCCAGTGACAATCACAGAATCATAGATTTTTTTTGATTGGAAATGACTTTTAAAGCCATTCAGTCTGTTAACCCAACACCAACAGGGCCATTAAACCATGTCCTTAAGTGCCATGTCTACACATTCTTTTGAACACCTCCAGGGATGGTGACTCCACTATCTACCTGGGCAGCCAAGAGAGGCTTTTAGGGCTCTTCTAGGCCACTTTTAACATTGTGTGTATGAAACAGCGTATGATTAATATCTGCACTAAGTGGGAGACAGCATACATAAATATATCATACACATTAATGTGTATATGGAGAGATAAATACACTTGATAGAGCCACTCTGTACAACAACCAGCCCAATAAGCCATTCCCATGAGCAAGACATGCAGCATTAGATGTGTGTTTGCTATTATAGAGTAGACACTGATTTTCTGGGTCTATTGTAGTTCAAAAAGCTGTGGTTTTGGGCATGTGCCTCAGTGCCTGGCTAATCAAATCACTGCTGTACTGAATGTCAGATCTCAAGATCTCAGTCTTCTCTCAAGACAAAACTTATCAAATCCTGCCCAGTGCAGGTTGTTATTTGTGAAGAAACAGAGGCAAGGGACTGTTTGGTGATGCTGGAGGTAGAACCTCCTTCCCTTGGGAATGGGATGGCTGGATCCTGCAACAGAAGGAGGAGCCTAAATGCCTACCATAATTTGCATTTATTTGGTGCATTTAGCACCAAGTGCCAACTGTTTGTGAGCACCATGCTGCTGAGTGAATACGTATAGCATAAAAGTCCGTTGGGATATTGGCAGAGACTGGGCTGGGCTCCCAACCCCCTGCCAGGTGCCTAAACCAGGGACAAACCTCAGAGACCCTAATGAAAAACAGTTTCAAGTGCTACATCTACTATGGCTCTTGGCATTTTCCTGGGGAATTTGTGGCTGGTTTTATCTCTCTCTCTGCTGAAGGAAAAAATATGTGAGCAAGAAGATCAGCTCGGGTGGAGTCCAATGGCCTGGGCAGGCTGGTCTGGACATGTGATTGTGCCAGCCTCAACAGGTCAACTTGGTTAAAAACAGAGTCACTGTTCCCTCTAGTCTAACATCGCTCCCCATCCCTCAGGTTCTTCCAGTTATAGCAGTTCAGCTGTCACTTGTGACAGTGCCTGATTAAAAAAGAAATCCATGTAAAGGTGTGCTTGCACATGAATTATATCCCTTTAATTTTGCAGAGGTGCTGTGTTGCTACAGCCACCACTGACCCATGGACCACTGGGGAGGCAATGGCTGTGCACATACACACAGAGACACACAGACACACACACAGACAGAGACACAGAGACACATACACGACACACACAGAGAGACACACAGAGTCATTTGGGTGGCTAGAATGAGAAACAAAGTCCGTTAGTTCTACCCATGGGCAATGCATCACACAGTGGCCATCCTTATCCTGGCCTTGGTGTTCTTGGCAAAGCTTATGAAATGAAAACTGCCTATAATTTTCTAAAATTCCTTAATCCTGCTTATTTTCTCCCTTTCCCCGAGAGATCGGAAGCCACAGTGGTCTCCTCAAGCCCACCCACTAATTACAAGACATGAGCTCAACCAACTGCTGGCCAGAAACAACATCACGGGACCAAACACCACTAACTAACATCACTCTTTTCTTTTGACTGAATGATCACAGCAAATGGCTTGAAAGAAAGTCATGAAGAGCTTGGCAGTAATACTCAGCCAAATCAAAGAGAGAAAGAAAGAAAATATCCTTTTTCTCTTCCTGCTGCAGCAATCCTGACTTTCCCTGGATCACTGGCTGGTTACTCTGATGTCTAGGTCCTTCTTGTCTGTCTCACCCTGGGATGCTCTTTTAGGTCCCTCTCTTTTCTGTTTAGCTGCCATTTCCCCCCCACATTTAACCTGATTATTCTTCAAATTAGCTTGAAAGGCTCAACCCCTCTGGCAGTGCCAGGGAGAATGGGAATTTCTAACAGGAGGGTGGCATTTAGCAGAAAAAAAATCTCTGTGGAGAATCAGATCAGAGTCCTGAGGACGCCAGGCTAAAAATATATCCTGAACTTTCAGAGTAGTTGTAGGATGGGAACAGAGGTTGTGGTGCTTCCCTTCTTACATTCTTAGCAGGTGCAATTGGAGCAATCAGTATAAATTTACTGGCATAAATTAGTAGAGTTCATGGGATTCTATGTTTACATTCATGGTTTTGCAGCAGCTTGGGTTTCTTCCTTAAACCCCTCCTGGTTTGCAGTGGCTAGTGGCTGCACTTTGGGGTTAGCACAAGGGCTACCTTGATTTCTTGGTCTGCTTGCCTCCACCTGCTTTCCCTGTTTGCAAGCAACAGGCATGTTCAGCCTATTGTACCCTAAAAAGTGAGTGTCATATCCCATTGCCGCTGGAGTGAGAAGGGGACATCTCTACACAAAACCCTCACTGAGCACAGGATTGCCCCCAAAAGGCCTGCTCTGATGTGGGCTAGAAATAATATCCCAAGGTCTTCCGCTTCATGGCACATGAAACCATGAAAGAGGGTAGATTTAGATCAGATATGAGGAGGAAATTCTTTACTGTGAGGGTGATGAGACACTGGAACAGATTGCCCAAAGAAATTGTGGATTCCTGGAAGAGTTCAAGAGCAGCTTTTGATGGGGCTTTTGGCGACCTGGTCTGGTAGGAGGCATCCCTCCTCACGGCAGTGGGGTGGAACCAGCTAGCGTTTAAGGTCCCTTCCAACCCAAACCGTTCTGTGATTCTGTGAGAGATGGTGGGTCCTACAGGGAGGGATGCACTCCGGAGTGCAGGGGGCTACTTTTCCTAAGCCCTGATCTGGAAGTGGGAATGTGAGTGGGAGCGCGGGATCTCGGGCAGCAGCTGCCGGAGCGGCTGCGGCGTTTCTGGGGCTACAGTGCCACCTGCTGTCGCCGCCGCCTTCTGCTGGGGACCCCGATGGCTCCTTGAGCATATACTGGGAGTGACACGCCAGGGGGAAACAAGTGTCTCAGCCTCCCCTACCCCTGCATCGGTGCAGAAATGCTTCCAAACAATCCAGTTAAGGAGAAAAACGCCAGCAAGAGTAAGGCAGCGATGGGGCAAAAGAACGGACTGAGATGCACCCACAGGGCTGCACTGGGCTCCTCGGGCACACAGGGATGTTCCCATACTGTGACAGAACTCCAGGCATTGAAAAGCACCCTGCAGGCGTCACCTGTTATCTCTCCTTCTGGACATTTGGACATGGTCTCTTGCTCTCAGTGTGTCCTTAGGACCTTTAGACAGTGTTAGCCCAAATTCTCACTGCTCCTTGTAGTCTCTGGGTGGGGGGTTGGGTTGGGGGGGGGAGGGAAGGGGGGAATAAAAGAGCAGGGAGATGCTTGTTGCTGAAAACTAAGCATTAGGGGGAAAAAAAAAAAGCTTGTAATGACAACAAGAAAGTTTGGAGGAAACAACTATAAAAATTTTGAAATTCTTTGTTGAACATATGTTTCTGTGGAAAAGCTCTGTTTACCTGTCCCTCATCCCATTGGCTCACTGGGATGCTATGCAGCTGGACAGGCAATACCCAGAGGGGAGGAGGGGGGAAGTGACATAGCCTCAGCAAACCTGGACATGGCCAGGAGGCCCTGAGACAGAGTGATGACAAGTCTGTGTTTGCCTTTCAGTCTTCCACCCATGCTGATTATGTATGAAATGCTTTAATTTCTCATGGGCAACCCATTTTTGGGAAGAAGGTCTGCAAATGTCCTGAGCAGGTTGCAAAGTGAAGGGTGCAGCTACAGTGGTGTATGACCAGGTGATGAGGGTACACAGGGGCCAGTGCAGGACCCTGCTTGGTGGGTGGGTGGGTTGAAAAAAACCCAAACTATTGGAAAAGCTCAGCAGGTCCAGTATTGGTGTGGCCTCACATATAGAAGTGTGTAGACAGAAACAGGGCACTTTTGTAAGGAAAAATCCTACCTTTGAAAGCTCAGATCTGCACTTTGAACAACTCAATTTCCTCTTTCCCCATAGGAGATGTGAAGTAACGGTGTGTTTCCATCAGTCCTACAGAAGCCCATCCCAGGATCTGTCTGGGATACTGCTGGGCACAGTTTTTGGATCCAGGGAGGTGCTGTCAGCCTCTGTCTTAACATTTTCTTACAGTGCCACTGGGACTGGTGGGGGAGAACCATGGAAGGGAAAGGCCGGATTTGGAACCCACCACTTGGACCCAGACAAAATGAAACAGGGAAAGTAAAAACAAGGGGAAAGTAAAAGCAAGGGGAAACTTGGCCACAACTGCTCCTTTCACAGGCTCCTTGTGCTGGGTCATAAGAAACCAGCCCACAGAGAGGCAGGCATGTTACCATCTGTGGTGCTGTGTCCTGGGGAGCTAGGACAGAAGGGGGCCAAAGAGAGCAGATTCTGGAACGCAGCCTGCGCTGCCTGCCAACATGTACTGCCAGAGGTGGGAAGCAGGGAAAGTCACACGTGGCCTCCTCAGCTCCTCCACCACTGGCCTGGGGTGGCACAGGAGGGGTCTGTGGGCATGTGCCTGTCTGGGGCGAGCCATACATAGAGAGTACAGGGTTGTCTTCCGGCCCTGCATCCTCTTTTCAGCACCCAGTGCTGATTTGGATGTCTTGTTCCTGAAAAAACAAAGGGGTTTGAAGCCTTCACCATCCTTTGAATCTCTGACTCTTAGGAATGTGTATCACATGCTGCTTTTGGTGGCATCTTTCTCTTCCTTGCTCTATCATCATGTGCTCCTGGGCTTGCCTTTTCCCTCTGCTCTACAGCCTGCACCCTCAACACACTTTGTGGGGACTCTCCCTTGCTCTCTCTATGTCCAGCTCTGGCTTTGTCAGAAGCCTGTCATCAGCAGCTGCAGCTGCAGTATTGTCATTTATGAGGCTGTGCTGACAAACACCAGCCAAGTCCCTGGCAGAGATGTGTCTTGATCCTCCCCCATCACCCATTTTCATGCTTAAGAGCATGTTTTGGATTCACCCATCATTTGGATTCTGTCTGGGCCTCGTCCCTGGCCTCTTGACCTCTCCTTTCCTCCTGACGATGGTAAATGCCTCTTCAGTGCATCTCTCTCCATCTCTCATCTCAACAGGCCAAGCATTCATAGCATGCCAAACTGGCAGGCAGCTTGCTTTCTTGGCACTCGGCCTTTTGGCTCTCCATCCAGACCAATTCCTTTTATTTTTATTGTTTTATTTTTCCTGTCTTTAAAATTCACCATTGGTTTTAATTAGGTGGCTGTGGACTTGGAGGTCTGGTGAGACCAAAGGACTTCCAGCAAAAGGAGATGAGAGATCTGGTGCTGTGGGTCTGGTGGTAGTAGTGCCACAACCCAGCCCGTGCTAAGACAGCTCATCTTGCTGTCAAGAAAGGGGAACTGCTCTGAGACAAGGGCCAAGAGGAGGCCAAAGTGTTTTCTCTTATTCCAGTATGCTTCCAGATTCCCTGCAGCTCCTGGAGTTCCACCATGGAAATGCCACTTCAAAGAACCAGTGCTAGTGCCAGGGTGAGAGGAGCATTGGTGGCAGAGAAGGGCAATGGGAACAGATTCCCAGCCCTGGGCAACAGGTGAAAAATCAGGGAAACCTCAAAGTAAAAACGAACATCTGAGTGTCCTGTGTAAAGACTTCATCCTGGAGGGGGTTGGATCCTCCTTTCAGCGAGGTGCTTTTGCAGAAGAGCCTGATGATCAACTCGGAGAAATCGAGCAGATGTGGTCCCCACCTCTCTGAGCCCTCGCTGAGCTGGTGCACAAGTGGGTTGGAGGAATAAGCAACCTCTGGTGGGAGCTGAGAAGGGGTTTGACTGGGGCCTCTGCTCCTGGCACAGCGTCTGCATCCTGATCCTGGGTAGCAAACGTGTTTGCCCCCAAGGGAGATGTGGCAGAGGTGGGCAGCAGGCTGCTGTCATTGCTGCCACCCAAACAGCACTTGGGAGTTCCAGCCTACTCTTTCCATCTTCCCCAAGGTCTGGGAGAGAAGGCAGTGAGGGAAGACGTGGGGCCTGCCTAGGGCTGAGACCCAGGACTGCAAAGCTCACCCCTAAAAGCCCTACATGCCTTGCCAGTCCCCCAGAATATCTCAGTCCCTCCACCCTGATGTTGTTCTTTCATTATATTTTTATATCTGTTGCTCTGGTTAGCTCTTTTCTATTTGTTTTTGGTTCTTATTATTCCTGGCTTCTCCCAGTGTTTTGGTTTCCTTCCACAGCCCTCATCCGGATGTTTATTCTCACTGCTTGTTTTTATACTTTCCCAAGGTGCCTCCTGATTGTAGCTGGGCAGAGGTCTCTGTTTGGACTAGGCAGGCACTCGTGCATATCTGGGCTGGGAACAGCTGTTGGACCATCACCTGGAGCTGGTCCAGGAGAGGAGATGACCTGGGTGCTGTAGCCTGCTTTTCTGCCTGCTCTGTTTCTCACCTGAGCATGCTAAGGATAGCTTGCTAAGGATAAGCAGAGTGCTCACCCCATTTAGTACTGTGGCTGGTGCATGGATGTGGCAGCTCCTTTAATGGAAGAGGTAGAGTAGGAGAAAGGAGGTGGGGGAAAAGAATTTAGCCCATCTCTGAGGCACTCAAAGGGACAAACACAATGACATACCCAAGGTCACACAGAGGATATCTAGCAGCCCTGGGAGCTGTTTTTCCTATGTTTCCATTTGAGCATGGTTGTTCCTTGGGGTATTTTGAAAATCAGGTAGGGCCATTCAACACCTCCACCTACTAAAGCTGAAAAAGTTTTGGGTTTGCCTCATTTTAAGATAAATACACCCAAGAGTGGCTCTGTTCCTTCCATGATCATCACTCTCCTACATATGTGCCTTGATATCTCTGCATCTTCTCCCTGCTCATCCAGAAATGTTTCTCAAGCTTTTTCGGAGCTCCAGCTAAGATACATCCCCATGGAGCACATGGACAAAACCGTTAAGTTGCATCATGAACCTACAGGCTAAGAGCACATATGTGACTGAGGTCTATTCTTGCCCCTGGTTTTGAAGGCAGAGAATGGAAGGTACATTCAGGCAAAGTGGTAGGTGCTAACTGTGTACTCAGCTGGGGAATGAGGCTTTGCTCTCACCTACTGACAGCAAGGTTACAATAATTCCCTATCTTTGCCCTGGGTTTTGCTCCATTTTCTAACTGGGAGGAAAAATGAAGCAGTGTGGAAATGGCTCTGCAATATCTCACATTAGAGTCGTGGTGGCTCTGGATATTTTCTTGGGCCCTACACATCTTACATCCCCCACCACAGCTGCTAAATTTCAGATAAACACAAACACATGCCTGCATCTGCTGCAAGAACTACCTTGGCAAGTATATTCCAAGTATAATTGTATATTCCAGTGCAAGGGCACCAATTGTTTATTTATTTTATTCTTTTGGCATTCATCCCTTGTTCCTCTTCCCATCCTACAGGCTTTTTTGCTGGTGAGGTGCCTGGAGCTATGTAGCCCTATGGCTGCGTCAGCGGCAAGGGAACCCCCAAGGAGGAGATACTTTAGAGCTCAGAAAGTTGACCACCACATCCTCGGCTGCATCAAAAGCAGCATGGCTGGCAGCTCAGGCGAGATAATTGTTCTCCTCTGCTACACTCTGGTAAGACCACTACTTACAACACTGTGTCCAACTCTGGGAATCCTCAGTGCAGGAATGACATGGACCTGTTGGAGCAGTTCCAGAGGAGGCCAAAAAATCGATGTGAGATCTGGAACATCTCTGCTATGAAGAAAGGCTGAGAGAGTTGGAGTTCAGCTTGGAGAAGAGAAGGCTCCAAGGACACCTTATGTGGTCTTTCAACACTTAAAGGGAGCCTACTAAAAGATGGGGACAGACTTTTTAGCAGGGCCTGTCATGACAGGAATCTAAAAGATTAATCTAAAAGAGGGAAATTTAGAATACATAGAAGGAAGGAATTTTTTACACTGGGGGTGGTGAAACACTGGCCCAGGTTGCCCAGAAAGGTGATAGATGCCCCATCCCTGGAAACATTACAGGTCATGTTGTTCGGGGCTCTCACTAGTTGAAGATGTCCCTGCTTGCTGCAGGGAGGTTGGATTAGATGGCCTATATAAAGGTCCCTTCCAACCCAAACCAGCCAATGGTTCTATGACTCTACATACGTACCCTGCAAACAGGATGAGGCTGTTCTCTGGTTGGGAGGTATTTATTTGAAGAACCACTCACTCGTGAAAGCACTGCAGCAGTCTGCAGCAGCCTTCCATGTTTTCAATATGGTTACAGTGAAGTTTGCATCTGAGATTTTAAGGAGCTGGCAGGGAGCTGGGCACCTGGATATAAGGACTTTTTATTGCTTGACTTCAAAGAGGTTCAATAAGGGGAGTGAGTGTTCAGGTAGGGAAAAGTTCTTTCTTCTTTCCATGTGAAAAGCGTGCCAGAGGACACAAAGACATCCACACACACACACAGTTACAGGGCTCTGGGGAGAGTTTAAAAAGAGCAGGCAGAGGATTTTGCACAAAAAATATTATTAGATTTGGACGGAAAAGTCTGGGCTTATACAACAATCCAAGCTGTTAGGATACTTTAGGTTTGAGGGGTGGAGGCAATCAAAATGAACACTAATCCTAACCCTAAAACTAACCCTAAACCTACCCCTAAACCTAACCGTAAACCTACAATTAAACCTAACCACTAACCCTAACCATAAACCTAACCCTAACCCTAACCCCTAACCTTAACCCTAAAGCTAAGCCTAAGCCTAAGCCTAACCCTAACCCCTAACCCTAACCATGACACTAACCCTAACCCTAACCCTAACGCTAACACTAGCCCTACACCTAACCCTAACCCAAACCCTAACCCTAACTCTAACCCTAAACATAACCACCTAACCCTAACCCTAACCCTAACTCTAACCCTAATTCTAACCCTAACCCTAACCCTAACCCTAACCCTAAACCTAACCTTAAAACTAACACTAACCATAACGTTAACCCAAAACGCTAACCGTAAAACTAACCCTAACCCTAACCTTAACCCTAATGCTAAACACTAACCCTAACTTTCACACTAACCCTAACCCAAACCTTAAACCCTAACCCTAAACCTAAGCCTTAACACTAACCCTCAGCTGAAACCCTAACACTAACTTTCACACTAACCCTAACCCTAAAACCCAAGCCTAAACCTAATCCTAAACCCTAACCCTAACCCTAAACCCTAAACACTAAACCTAACCGTAACCTAACCCTAATCCTAACGCTTAATCCTAACCCTAAACCTAATCGTAAAGATAACCCGAAAACTAACTCTAACCCTAACCCTAAACCTAACCTTATCCTAAACCAAACCCTAACCCGAACCCTAACCCAAACCGTAAACCCAAAACCAAACCTAACCCTAACCACCTAACCCTAACCCTAACACTAACCTAACCCTAAACCTAAAACTAACCATAACCATAACCTTAACCCTGCACCCTAACACTAACCCTAACCCTAAACCTAAACCCTAATCATAAACCTAATCCTAAACCCTAACCCAAACCCCTAACTCGAAACCTAAGCCTAAGCCTAACCCTAACCGTAACCCTAACCCTATCCCTAACCCTAAAAGCTAACCCTAACCCTAACCCTAAAACTAAAACTAACCCTAACCCTAACCCTAAACCTAACCCTAATCCTAACCATAACCCTAAAGCCTAATCCTAAACCTAACCCAAAACCCTAACCCTAACACTAACCCTAACCTTAAACCCTAACCCTAACCTTAACACTAACCCTAACACTAACCTAACCCTAACCCTAAAACTAACCATAACCCTAACCCCAACCCTAACCCCTAACCCTAACGCCTAATTCTTAACCTAACCCAAAACCCTAACCCTAACACTAACCCTAACCTTAAACCCTAACCCTAACCTTAACACTAACCCTAAACTAACCTAACCCTAACCCTAAAATTAACCCTAACCCTAACCTTAACCCTAACCCTAACCCTAAACCCTAACCCTAACCCTAACCCTAATCCTAACCATAACCCTAACGCCAAATCCTAAACCTAACCCAAAACCCTAACCCTAACCTTAAACCCTAACCCTAACCTTAACACTAACCCTAACCCTAACCTAACCCTAACCCTAAAACTAACCATAACCCTAACCCTAATCCTAACCCTAACGCTAACCCTACTCTAAACATAACCCTAACCCTAACTCTGCCCTAACGCTATACCCCAACCCTAATCCTAATCCTAACACCTATCCCTAACCCTAACACTAACCCCAACCCTAACCTTAATCCTAACCCTAACCCTAACTCTGCCTTAACCCTATACCCTAACCCTAACCCTATCCCTAAACCCTAACACTAACCTAACCCTAACGCTAAACCCTAACCATAAACCTAAGACTGACCCTAACCATAAACCCTAACCTTAACCCTAAACCTAACCCTATCCTTAACACTAACTCTAACCCTGACACCAACCCTAACCCTAACCCTAACCATAACCCTAAACCCTAACCCTAACCCTAATGCTAAACCTAAACCTAACCCTAACGCTAACTTAAAACCCTAACCCTACCCCAACCCTAACCAGAACCCCTAACTCTAACCCTAACCCTAACCCTAATCCTAAATCTAAACCTAACCCCAACCCTAACCCTAATCCTAATACTAACCCTAAACCTAAACCTAAACCCAATCCTAACCCTAATCCTAACACTAACCCTAACCCTAACCTTAACCCTAACCCTAACTCTAACCACCGAACCCTAACCCTAACCGTAACCCTAACTCTAAACAAACTCTAACCCTAACCCTAACCTTAACCGTAACACTAACCCTAACATTACCCTAAACCGTAACACTAAACCTAACCCTAACCCTAAACCTAACCATAAAACTAACCCTAACCTTAACCCTAACCCTAACCCTAACCTAACCCCAACCCTAATGCTAACCTTAAGCCTAACCCCTAATCCCTAACCCTAACCCTAACCTACCCTAAGACCTAACCCTAACCCCAACCCTAACAACTATCCCTAACCCTAACCCTAACCCCAACCCTAACCGTAACCCTAATCCTACCCTAAACGTAACCATAATACTAAACCTAACCCTAACCCAAACCTTAACACTAGCCCTAACACTAACCATAACCCTAACCCTAAGCTAAAACCTAATACTAACCCTAACATTAACCCTAAACCGTAACCCTAAACCTAACCCTAACCCTAACCCTAAAACTAATCCTAAACTTAACCCTAACCCTAACCAGCCCTAAGACCTAAGCCTAGCCCCAAACCTAACAACTGTCCCTAACCCTAACCCTAACCCTAAAACCAACCCTAACTCTAACCGTAAACCTAATCCTACCCTAAACGTAACCATAACACTAAACCTAACCCTAACCCATACGTTAACACTAACCCTAAAACTAACGCTAACCCTAACCCTAAACTTAACACTAACAATAACCCTAACATTAACCCTAAACCATAACCCTAATCCTACCCTAAACGTAACCATAAACCTAACACTAACCCTAACCCAAAACTTAACACTAACCCTAAAACTAACCCTAACCCTAACCCTAACTCTAACCCTAACCCTAACCCAAAACCTAACCCTAACCCTAAGCCTAACACTAACCTTAACCCTAACACTAACGCTAACATTAACCCTAAACCGTAACCCAAACCCTAACTCTAAACTAACCCTAAACTTAACCCTAACCCTAACCCTAACCTAACCCTAAACCTAACACACCCTAAAACCTAATCCTAACCCCAACCCTAACAACTATACTTAACCCTAACCCTAACCCTAACCCAAACCCTAACCCTAACCGTAACACTAACCCTACCCTAAACGTAATCCTAACCCTAAGACTAACCTAACCCTAACACTAAACCTAACACTAACCCTACCCTAACTGACCCTAACCGTAACCCTAACCCTAACCCTAAATTAACCCTAACCCTAACCATAACCCTAACCCAAACCCTAACACTAACCCTAACCCTAACCCTAACCCTAACCCTAACCCTAACCCTAACACTAACCCTAACCCTAACCCTAACCCTAACCCTAACGCTAACCCTAACCCTAACCCTAAACCTAACCGTAACCCTAACCCTAACCCTAACCCTAACCCTAAACCCTAACCCTAACCCTAAATTTCACACTAACCCTAACCCTAACCCTAATCCTAACCCTAACCCTAACCCTAACCCAAACCTTACCACTAACCCTAACCCTAACCCTAACCTAACCCTAACGCTAAACCCTAATAATACACCAAAGACTGACCCTAACCCTAAACCCTAACCCTAACCCTAACCCTAACCCTATTCTTAATACTAACTCTAACACTAACCCTAACACTATCCTTAACACTAACCCTAACCCTAACATTAACCCTAATATTAACACTAAACCATAACCCTAACCCTAACACTAAACCTAACCCTAATCCTAATCATAACGCCTAAGTCTAAAACTAAACAAAAACCCTAACCCTAACACTAACACTAACCTTAAACCATAACCCTAACATTAACACTAATCCTAACACTAACCCTAACCTTAATCCTAACCCTAACCCTAACCCTAACCCCTAACCCTAACCCTAATGCTAAACCTAAACCTAACCCTAACCTAACCCAAAACCTAAACCTAACCCTAACCTAACACTAACCCTAACCCTAACACTAACCCTAACCCTAACCCTAACCCTAACCCTAACCCTAACCCTAAACCTAAACCTAACCGTAACCCTAACCGTAACCCTAACCCTAACCCTAACCCTAACCCTAACACTAAACCCTAACCCTAACCCTAACTCTAACCATAACCCTAAACCTAACTTTATCCCTAACCCTAACCTTTAACTCTAACCCTAACCCTAGCTCTAACCCTAACCCTGACCCTAACCCTAAACCTAACGATAACGCTAACCCTAACCCCAAACACTAACGGTAACACTAATCCTACCTAATCCTAACCCTAACCCTAAACCTAACCCTAACCCTAACCCTAACCCTGAACCCTAACCCTAACCCCCAACACTATCCCTAACCCCTAACCCTAACACTAACCCCTAACCCTAACCCTAACCCTAACCCTAACCCCAACCATAACCCTAACCCTAACCCATAACCCTAACCCTAACCCTAACCCTAATCCTAACCCTAACGCTAACCCTAACCCTAACCCTAACCTAACTCTAACCCTACCCCAAACACTACCTCTAACCTTGACCCCAACCCTAACCCTAACCCTAAAACCTAAACCTAAACCTAA